>NW_026918623.1:0-14561 GCF_032062105.1 Saccostrea cuccullata | reverse complement strand
AGCTTATCAGCGCGTTCAGAAAAACACGCCGTCGCGCTTACACACAACACGCTGTCAAGCTAACACGAGTTCACACAACACGCTGACGCGCTAACACACAACACGCTGTCACGAGTTTGTGCAACACGCTGACATGCTAACACACAACACGGTGTCACGTTAACTCGGGCTTACAAAATACGCTGACGCGCTAACACACTTGCATGCAACACGCCGTCAGCTAACACACAACACGCTGTCGCGAGCTGTGTGTTAGAGCGACGGCGTGTTTTGCCATCTTGTGTTAGCGTGACAGCGTGTTGTGCATTTGCGAGTAAAAATATTGTAGTATAACGCAATACAAAATATCTAGCCAGTATCCAGACCTATGCATATAGTGTATATATGTCTCCCATCTCATCGATGTGCTGAATTTTTTTTTCCGAGTATGACAAGAAGCACACGGCGAGTATGTCCTGTGTAACGTTGAATTTTGACCCAAGTTGAAAATTGACCAGGGGGTCATTTTTCAACGTTGAATAGTGGGACCAAAGGTGTTGAATTTAGACCCTAGTCTGTTGAAAACTGAGCCGGGTCATGGAATTTTGATCCTGAAACCGGTTCAAAATTCAACAGCATAAAAACACATATTTATGACTTGGTTTTCACATCATAGGCGTTGGTACAGGGGAGGGGAGTTAGGGATGCCTACCCCATTTTTGCAAAGATAGACATAACATAGGCATCGAACAATGTGAAAATAGGTTAGTTTCCCCCTGCTTTCAACAGGCACGTTACAGTGTAGTAAAAAAAGAAGAGTAAGTGGTAGTGTTTAAAAAGCAGATATTGGATCAACCCCCCACCCCCGAAATAGGATTTTTGGGTTTGGACTACTAGATTGGACAATGGATTTTTTTTTCTTGTCAGCTTTATTTTTAGATTTAAATTTTTCTTTCTTTTTCAATTAGCCCCTTCTTTTCCCCCCGCCCCGCACTTTCAATTTGCTTCCGACACCAACGTAATCAATGCACACTTAATTCTGTTATTCAGTTATATTCTTAAAATGAAATATTTAAAAAAGTATCCTAGATTTCAAAGTTACATATAGCTTAATATTGCAATATTTCGTGTAATATTTATTCAAAAAGAAGTATACATTTGTACAGTGGAGCCTCATTTATCCGGACGCTTTGGTTCCCAGTCAATTTGTCCGGATATGTGAAGCGTCCGGATACCTGAATCACCGGTTAAACAAGACAAAGTAACATTAAAAAATTCCGTTCCGATGAAAAATCGTCCGGATACTGAAGCATCCGGATATCTGGCGTCCGGATATCTGAAGGTCCACTGTATATGTAAATCCGGAATATTAGTAAACATAGTTAAACAATATAAAATTAAGTTCATAAATTTGCCTATTTATATTATTTTTGATAACAACACTTCATTTATTTTAATTTTAAAATTCCTAATATTAGTATTTCGAAAATGGTGAGAGTTTAACGCATCATGCACGTGCTTATTTTGTTATGCACAACATTAATAACTTATAATGTCCAGCTTGAAAAACGGATTTTTTTTTCAAAATATTCATAAAGGTTTAGTGATCTTTTTCGCATAGTTAATCAAACAGTTCAAGAACGATCCTTACGATTAATACATATTTATTCTGTTAAGTAGAGGATGTAAAGGTGGGTAGTTCTTTTAATAAAAAAAAAATTGCCTTAGATACACAACCCTAACTTTCAGCGTTATTTAATATTTATAATAAAGTAGCCAAAATAAAACATTGACCTCCCCCTCCCCCCACAACCACCAAATCGGGGAAACACGGTGATAGTTTGTGAGGAATTCTTGAAGCAGCCCGATCCATCCATTTAGAGAAACATTAATTGGTTTTTAACATTGGCTAGTTTCCCTTTCCATTTTTTGTTTGCTTGTTTGTTTATTGCGTTTCGTTTATTTATTTTGTTTATGTTTTTTGTCACAATATTTCAGGGGGTTTTGACACCATACCCCCGCCTCCGAGAAAAAAACTTTAGAATCTCTCTCTCTCTCTCTCTCTGTTTCTTTGAAGAGGAATGCACTTTTTAGTTGTTAAGATTAAAAGGCGTTTCAGGGACGGCATTTTTTTTAATTGTTGATTTCAAAGATGGTGGGAAGTGCAGCTTCTAGTCCATCCCAGATTCTAACTCTAATTCTCATTCTCAAGGTTATGATCCGAAAACGATCGAATTTTAGGCCGAGGCAGGCTACTGACCGATAAGTTTGTTACAAGGATTTCACCAACCTTGTTTAAAGTCAACATTACTTACATGGTATGATCGCTATATTGATCTTTTCAAAAATATAACTTATCATTGGATTCATTTTGACCGATTTGCTTAATTCTAATTTTTAGGCTTTTAATTTTGTTAATTTTTAAACTGAATATGACTAGATTGGATGTTCTGCCCACCTGATCACTTTAATATTATATACGGCTCACTTTCTAGACACCAGATTTCCAGGATTTTTGTTTTATGCCCTATTCATGGTTTTGTGCATGATTTATTTATGGATGTGGATTTTAGAAAATATTGTCAAAAATAGTTGTCTTTCTTGAAGATAACTGAAATCGTGTATCAAAATGTACATATTTACACTGGATGATAGGTTTATTTCTATTTTTTTTTTTGAAAAGGGAAAAAAATTGAAACCAAAATATAAATATAGAGATACTGATACATCCCGTAAAACAACTCCCAAGTTCAAAAAATGTTCTAACTCTTTTAGGTGGGGTCAATATTCAACAGGGTCTATTTTCAACTCGTTGAAGTCATCGGGGATGAGAAAAAAAATATCAAGCTGTTGAAAAATGACCCTGGGTATAAATTCAACGACTTTTGGTCTCAATATTCAACGTTGGAAAATGACCCCGGTTCAATATTTAACGTTGAAAAATGAACCCCGGGTCAATTATCAACTGGGGTCGATATTCAACGTTACACCGGTCGACAGGGGAAGCTCACTCCTTCTTGACACTATGTTCCCACGTCTGATGTTTTAGAAGTTTGCTCTGCTCCTGACTATTTTGTTTGGATGGACTTGTAAGTTTGAATACTGTTCGCTATCTGCGTATGTAATTATTCTCTATTTTATATAAAAACCAACAAAATGTAAAAATTTTAGGTTTATTGCATAACAACAATCACAAATTTTTTTTGTTAAACATCCGGTAATCGTGAAACGTCAAATTTTAATGAATATATGTAAATATAACTTTTTGTTTAATGAGCATTTAACTTTTTAGTACAATGGCATTTGGTCAGACCTAGACCATCATTAAAAATCATTTGCTTGCCCTCTCCCGACTCAGGATAATTAGAGGACTGAAAAAAATACTTCAAAATATGTTGTTTAAGTAGTTTTAATGGGAAGAGAATACCATGAAATGATAAAAAAGTTTGTATCGAGACATTTTTCGTCAGTGGGTTGGGAGAGGGCAAGTAAATGGTTTTATAAAGATAGCCTTAATAAATGACTTCTTAATATTGATGGGCCGATGTTGCCGAGAAAGTACTAAATCATATCCCCAAAAGAGTTCACTTTTCTACAGCTATTTAACAAATAAAAGGGCGAAAACATTGAAATCTATTATTCCTAGGGTAACATTAGAAGATATTCCATACATATTGCAAAATACATATATTTGGTATTTCAAATCAGTTATCTTTTGAATCATACGTAGCCATAGGGGATCAATATTCTTGGATTTTGTCTGTCTGTCACTAACAAAATTTTCCATAAACTCAGCAATATATATAATTATACAACCAAATTTTATGCCTAGGGAATTATAAACATCTTTGCTGTCCTGTATCATAAATCTCCATGAATAAGAATTATTAAAAGAATTGCATGATTTAATAACTAACTAATTCAATAGAAAGAATGTAAAATTAAGGGAACACCAACAAAAACGGAAGGCTTTGAATATGGAATTGCATAATCTAAACTGTAAAAAAAGTAACAATTTGTATTTTTCTGGTATGATATTGCATCTTTTAAAAAGGTTCATAAAAATACGACAATTGAAGAATATTTTTTAAAATATGATTATGATTTGCATTTCAGAATTAACACATTTCAATTTCATGGCTTTTGTGATTTCGTTCATCAATTCTTATCATTATGATTTCGCTGTTGGAATTATTTGTTTCAATGGATGATTGTTCTGCAAAATCAATATCAGCAACGGTCCAAACTTCTGTATAACTACCAATGATCTCATTAAATAAATTGCTGAAGGATATACTATTAGTATCAATTTCCAATTCATTTGGAGGTTTAAACAAAATGTTCCTGAAAATCCAAGGTAAAAACCCACCGGCAAGTGTTGCCAACATCTGGTTAAAGCCTGATAATGAATACTCATTTCCAAAAGCCATCAAAACAACCATCGCGAATAAAAGAAATAAGATAATAATACAAAATTGACGCAGTGCCTGACATAAATTCTGTAGAGGACTACCTGGACATCCCTTATGTTTCTGGTAGGCAACCTTAAAAAAGAAATCATGAGAAATAAGGGGTTTGTCCTGATTATCCAAAAAAAGCAGAACTCGAGCAATTTTTACTTTGAGAAGTCCATCTGATATAAAAAATTCCGGAAGTAGACATGTTTGATTTGAATCATGATCATCAACCTTAATTTGGAAAGCTGTTTTGGTTGCTTATCTGCTGATTGCCAAGATATTTTGTCAATCTCCGTTTTTGCCTTCTCCAAAAGTGCCTTATTAATAGCTTGGTTGAAAATTTGATATTTCTTAGTTACGCTTCCAAAGCATTCTCGTGCACACAAAGAAAGCATAAAAAACAATGACACAAATTTGAGAGTTTGAGAAGCATTCAAAATGATGCCGATCAAAGTATAGACAATTATTTCTACGAAAAACACAAAAACTTCCACTGCCAATATAACACTAGACATCATAGCTAGCAAACATAGCAAGATGATCACGAACTGAACACAACGGAAACACCTTTGGATTCTTTTGGCGAGCTTGTAATGTCTTGTTTCTGCGAGAATCCCTCTTTTCTTTTAAATAACAGTTTTGGGATTTTAATGCCAGGAAAAACTATTCCTAGAAGATGAGACATTAGACGCACAAAAATGTTAAGAGTTGGAATACAATAAAAGCAAACAACAGTAATGCACACAGGTAATAGAATAATCCAATATATTAGAGAAAAGCTAAAATTCCATACTTTTTGAAAGCATATAGTAAGATACTTGTTGCCCAAACAAATGAATCTTTAAATGAAGATCCATACATATCCCTGAAACACTTTCGCACAACACTTTCTATATTTTCCTTAATCTTCCAAGCTATTATTAATAAATCTCCTTCGTTTAATATTTAGACATAATCCCAAGGCCCCAAAAAGGATGACGTCTATCGATAAGAGGGTGTAAGAAATCAAAAATAAGATATGTAAGGGTGTAAGGAAACTTACTAAGCTTCCCGGAAAAAAAAGCAAAGTGAACCTCCAAATTTCGTTCTTTGGCATGTTCTTCCTTCTTCTCAAACTCTGCATTTTCGAATTTGTAAAAGATAAAGATTCTTACGATCCATGGCGTTATGATAAGAACACCCCTGATAACAAACATAAGTTTTCTAAAACAACCATACCATGTAGGTGTTTTGTAATTTTGACATAGTTTCGCTAGAGGTCCACATATACTGCTGCCACAACATGCTGAAAAAGACTCAATGTTTCGAATTTTACAGAGGAAGAGTGATTTATAGATAAACTCAAGAATACCAACAGGGACATCATTCGGTGGTATGAGTCGATCAGGTTTAACGCATAAATATAGTTGTGATATTTTGCATCCTTTCGGATCATCCTTTTTCATTTTAGCAAGAAGGTCTTGAATTTTTTTCATTCCTGACAATTCCGCAATATTTATGTATTCATTTTCCTTGGGTTTGGATTGCTTTAAAATTCCGATAATTCCTTTTTCTTCACTAAAATTAACATTGTATGCAGATGTCTGATATTTGATCTTGTACCAGGATTTGGGTATAAGATATGGGCAAAACATGATTGCAACAAAGTTCATGAAGTAAATACAATAAAATAAAATCTGTACCCAGATATCTTTTATCAATTCCGAACATACAATATCACCTCTCGTCGTTTTATGGCAACAAATATGGTAGAAAGTAGCACGTCTATTAACATTTCTAATGTGCAAGTTGCATACATTTTCATTGCTATTTAAGCTACCGCCAGATCCATCTGAAGAGATTTCCTGAAAATCATTCAAAAGAATACGCCTGATACTATGTTCTATCTCTTTTATATTTTTCTGTAATAAGCATCCTATTGGGTCTTCCATTAAATCTACTTTCATAGTTTCTGTGCCGAAGGTTAAAGTTGAGAGGGATATAATTTTAAAACCTGTCTTCAAAAATAATAAGCCTCGTCCATGGCGACCTGTTGTTCTCTCCCAATAAAAAGGTTTGTAAATATCAGATTCCTTCTCTCCTGGTAAAGTTCCGGTATGATTCATGAAACTTTGATGCATTTTTATTAAATTAGTTCCTGAGTCTAGTTTCTGTTTGATGTCATGGCGTATCATACTTGAGACAGGACTAACTGAACAACCTTTCGATAAATTCATGACGTAATTTTTTCGTTCTCCGTATGAAATGTTTCTATGAACAATTTCTACACTTTGATTTTCAAAACCATGCGTTCTTTTCACAGAAAAAATCAACACAAGCAGTGGGATTAACACCTCCATGTTGAATAAAGGTCTCCTGATAACTTACATAATATGTGTACTGTATTAAAACTTCGATAGATAACATGATTTGATAAAGCATGTTGTTTAGTCTGATGCAGACAGGTTATAGAAAAATCTTATTGCCCTCCAACTAAAACATTATGTAAGGAAGAAGTGTGCATTTTTGCGTGTGAAAAGTTAGAATCAATTCACGTGAAAACTTTTATTTTGTTGTAATATTCGTCATAATTTTCTGTCGTTCATGATTCCTAAGAATAATAACGTTGTACTTGTGTGCTTGTATACAGAAGTAGGGTAAACTAGAGCAAAGTTCGTTGCAAAGCAACGAGTAGGTCTTCCGTCCTGTTTGATCGGAAGTAGCTTTCATTTTTAACAAAAATGAGAAATAACGCCCAAAAATGCTTTGAATCCTCTAAAGCTATGTTAATTAATGCAAAAATAAGCCATTTTTGCTACTTCCGGTTTGACCGGAAGAGACGACGACGCACGGAAAAATTAATTTTTAAGCTCCCAGAGACAAATGTTATCCAAATACTTGTCAAAAACGGCAAAAATACGCGTTTTCCGACTACTTCCGGTTTTGCCGGAAGTGACGATGCTGGACGTATTTTGACGACTCCATTATCTTTAGCATGATATTTTCAACAACTTTGCTTCTTTGATATATAACAAATTCTCAAAACTTTTTGAGATATTTGGAAAAAAAATTTGGCCCCTCTTGATCCCTTTATTTAGGGGTCAGCCCTTTTTCCCACATATCTTTGAAAGATCTTCTAATTCTGTACAAATTATGTTCTATATATTTCAACAAAATATTTTTAGTTTAGAAGATAAAAAGCAAAATATGAGTAATTTTTGGATCTTTTAATCGTTCTAATTTTTGACCCCTATATAGCGCCATTTTGATTAGAGAAATCGAAAAACAAAAACCAATGTACACAATTTCAATCCTTCTATTATCTAAATTCAGTAGAATTTCTGCTCCAGCTTTAGCCGTCTCTGAGCCTTTGTCAGGAAACGAAAGCCTATAATTTTTTTTTAAAAGGGCAATAACTCAAAACCGGAAGTGACTTTTTAAAATTTTAGTCAGCATTCTGATAGAGTTTTAAACGTCCATAACCTCTGAAAATTTGAGCGAAATCCGTTGAGAAATGAGTGAGATATGGGGCCTCAAAGATGCGGTCTAGGAAGCAGAAGAAAAAAAAAGAATAATAATCTTTACCAACAGAATCAGTAGAAGGTCTTCCTTAAATATACTCTTAATAATTGTATGCATATCTGTCTTACTATCTTGGGTTCTCTTTACAAATATTTGCATTTAATAAGAGCACGGAAAGGACAGATAATAAGAGACGAAAACACTCATTATTATGTGCACATTACATAATCATGACTCTCTACATGGTTATGCGAACAGCAATAAAACGCCATGTTACGATTACAAATGGTAACTCGAATAACCAGTATATAGCAAAACACCCATTCTCTTTGAGTGGAAAGAGCAAAGTTCTGAGTGCAAATCCAAACTGTTAAATGATTTCCCATTGAAGAACTTTTTTATGTATCGGATACACGTCGAAAGGGCTAATATCATACAGTATCCATTTTTTTACTCCAGAATTTATGAATTCAAGAATTTTAAGCAAAGTATAAGTCAGAGGACAAAGACGATTTAAATCTACAGACGAAAAAATATTTTTGAAAGTTCATAGAAATAGTTTAGTATAAAAAAAACGTTTCTGTACTTGTAACGTTCTCTTCTTATTTACAGAATTAAATTCTTGCTTTTGTTAAATATAATATTATAAAATGATAATAATATTAATAAAAATCCCTAAGAAATTTTTGTTCAAGCAAACAGTGACAACGTGTTGGATGACTCGAAAAACAGCCTCCTGTAAAAACAAAGGAAAAGAAGAGAATAGGGCCAATTGGTTGGCCAGTCAAGCCGAAGGGGGTGGGGGGTGGGGGGTTAAAACTCACGGCACCTGAATACCCGCAGAAATACTATGTTTGAAAGCACAGAACAGACTGTAATATTTCGTTATTAAGTTACCTTGAATATTTTGAAAGGAACTCTGTTACAAGAGTTTGTTTATTCATATGGTCATCATTCTCAGGTTTGCATCAGTACATTTATGAAAGGTAGTGACAGCTAGGTTATTGATATTTATTTTACTAAAAATGAAATTAGTAATTAGTAACGCATAACGCTTGGAGGCTCATCGGATTGATGCAATATTGAATACTTGCACTTCGTGTAGGACAGACATTAAATTAAATACTTATACAGGCTTTTTTAAAATTTAAATCCATTAATTAAACAAATAATAATAATATTATTTAATAATAATAATTACAAAGTAATGGGATAAGTTTAAGCTATAAAATAAGTGAATTGGTGAACTTATATTGTTGAATATTGGTATTCGTTGGCTGTACAGTTGCACTCGCAAAGTCCTTCTCCCGTAAACTTACACGTATTCCTTGTCTCGTTAATTCCTCGTAAAATATATTAATCACCCATTCGTAGTCTTGTTCAGAATATTATAAGAACACATCAAATTCACATTCACTATAATTTCTATTTTTCATGACACCTATCCATCTGTTACGCAATCGTAAGATGAATTAACTAGGTGAACACGATGTCTTTTCAATGCTCCTGCTAAAATTAATATAACAATGAGGACAAAGAGGACAAAGGATTATATATTAGCCATTCTTTGGATTGGCAGTTTAGTTCAAGGGTTCTGAATGTAACTTCTCGAAAAAGGTTGACAAAGTTTGATTGTTTTCAATACACTTTGTAATTTTCAGATCTTTGGTGAGCATTTGGATTTTTTCATTAGCTTCAATCCAAGGTGGACAATTTTTAGCATGCATGATTTCCTTCGATAAATATTTTTACATTCTTCAGCTGATTCAGGATGGCAAAATCAGATGAATGGATTGGCGAAATCCTGTTGTAACGAAGAGATATAGATTTGAAATGTTCTTCAACATTGATAATGTAAATTAAATAGATGAAAACGAATTTTTGTCGTGGTTGATAGTGTGCAGCGATTTGGTTTGTCACGAAAAAGATAAGATGGTAAGAATTTTAGAGAATTCATACTCAAATCCAACTTTTCGAGTTCTGAAAGGTTATTGAATGAATAATGGTTTTCTGTATTTTTTTTTTCAAACTTCAGCTGAACATTTGAGGCTGTTACAGATTATAAATTATTCGAGAATTTGAACAGTTTGCGATGCATTTTGTTTTGGCATTTGTTGTCATATTGTAAATAATAGGTGGTTTATGATTGCTCTCAGTACCACATGTATTATTACTTCACTACCTTCTTTATAAAAAATCTCCTGTTTGGTATATATATCTTCACCTCAATTACAAAATGACACTTATCATTCTTGTACAAGTGTTTTATTTTTTTCTGTTTTCAGCAAAACAGTCTCCTTGGAAAATAAATGATCAAATAAAAAAATGATGATGAAAAAAGGCAATAGTTCAGTTTTGAATAATATTAGTGCATCCTTTGTTAAAATAACTTTGATTTTCTACATGCATAAATTAATATGCACAATAACTTTAATACCTTTACTTAAGGCAATGGCTGATCTAGAGAGGGGTTATGTGGGTTGCGACCCCATCCTCCCTTTTGATTTGCTTAAGATAAAAAGAAAAAAAAACAAAATTTTTTGTTTTGTTTGACGAAAGAAAATGTTTTATGAAACCTCTTGACAAAATATAATTTTCAGTTTCGGAGATTTGTTATCCTTCCATTGTCAAAATCTTACCGTTTATCTAAACATTTATCTAAAAAGGATACTACATCCGTGTATTCCATTGATCTGCTTCGTTTTATGTTAATGTAGTACTGTGTTCCTTTTTAATCCCCTCCACTTCAATTCCCTACCAATACAAAACAGGGGCAGAACAATTAGAGCTTCGATCACGGTCAAATAGTAACAGTTACTTGCCGTTTGTCGGTATAAAAAGTCGCGTGGTCCTATTTTTAGCAAAGGTACATTCTGTATCCTATTGTGAAAAAATTCGCAATCACGATGGTTTTCAATTTGTAAAGTTTAAAATACATACAAGTGTTTGTATATTTTAAGTAAATTTAGTTTATTATTAAACAACTTAAAACAAAATCTTAAATTATTGCTAACATCTGTATTTTTATCAAAACTTTTTTAAAACCTGTGACCTTGAACGGAGAAAACAACCAACGAAGCAAGAAATGTTCGGTTTTAAAAAGGAAAAGAAAGAAACCCTTAATACTTTAATACTTGTCCAAGCGAAGTTGTTACTTATCAGATTTTTGTTTTCATCCTTAGTTATCCATTACATGCAAAAAGTGTTACCAGCTTATTTTTTGTCCTTTATTTTCATCGTTATTTTTCGCCGCGTCTCAAAACAAGAATCGTTCTTAATTTTTTACGAGTGAAAACAAGATTTCATTCACCGATGCAATTTTTATAAGTAGATAAACACAATCTTGATTTATTTTATAGAAATACAATTAGATAAAAATTCATTTTTTGATGACATGTTTGTAATACAGATAATTGATTTATTTTAATCAAGCTGAAATTGTTTGTATCGAAATGGCTTCCTTATTGCGATGGTAATTTAGCGATAAATATCAGAAGACCGAAAGATAATTTGATAGTGGCCACGCGTGTCAAACAAGGAGAAAGAGATATACACAGGGACCAGTAGCAAAATGTCAATCAATTTCAAGTACCCTATAATGGACCTTAAATTATTTGATTGACAGGGGGATACAGACCAGGTAAATCTGAGGGCGGTGCTTATTATCTCGGGCTTTAAAAACAAAAAATCATTAAAGGAGGAGTTTGGGGATTAAAACACCTCATTCATTCATGTTTAAATTACAGATAATATTATTGTCGTAATCAGGATTTTTGCACCTGCATACTTTTATTTCCATATATCTCATTGTAGATATCGATCTGCATAAATACCATGTT
This sequence comes from Saccostrea cuccullata, assembly GCF_032062105.1. Lineage (NCBI taxonomy): Eukaryota > Metazoa > Mollusca > Bivalvia > Ostreida > Ostreidae > Saccostrea > Saccostrea cuccullata. Next base: position 2,785 of record NW_026918623.1, on the reverse strand, counting down.
CCTCCTTTACTGTTTTTTTTTTCAATAATAATAATTAAAATTATGTTCTTTGAACACTTACACAGATATTTTTAATGCCAAAATAATAAATATTTCAAATTATTTCGTCTTTTTTCCATAGTTGAGGGAGTAGTGTGTTTTTCTTTAAATATAGTGTTGGACATTATCCGTGACGGAAGAAGAGGTGGTATCAAAATATATCGACGATCAAATCATCACAATTTTTGAAGTACAGACAATGTCTGTCTTTTTTTCCGATTTTGTGGAAAGGTGGAGTGAAAGAGTATTGTTTTTTAAACGCATTACATAAAATAAAAAAAAATGTATTTAAATAAGTGTTTACAGAATGAGGAACTGTAATGTACCTTTGATATATGTGTTGCATAGTCTGTCTATTCCATCTGCATCCTGCCTTGCGTTTTCTCATATTGTAAATAATATGGGGCTATGATTGCACTTGTGTATTATTATCTCATCAACGTGAAATACCCCCTGTTTATCCATTCTTTCATCATTTACTAAATAAATGACATTATTTATTCTTTCTAATATAAGCATTCTATTCTTGCCTGTTTATATCCGAAATCGATATGAGTCTTCGTGGAAAAAATATACAGACAACGAAACATAGATATGTACGCGTCGAACGGGGCCTATCTATCCTGTTTTTATACAAACCACAAAATGTCTTTATTGTACCCAGAAGGAAACACTTCCCAACCCACGGTATAAAGTTAATACACATCCAAAGAATATTCCATACTTCCAAGAAAACGTTGAATCTTTATTTAATATTTCAAAAAATTCAAACAGTATATATAGACTTGAATTTCTTCTTGCTATTGGTGAGGTCGGGTACTTGTATCATGTAATTATTGTCACGATAATACCACCACGTAAGGGTTGTATCACTTTGACCCTTTTCCTACTGTTATTATAAGTATATTAGTGCGTGTATGGGAATTTCCTTTCAAAGACCCATAGAATTCTCTTCAGTTTTTGTTGCAATACAGCCAATTTTTAATCGAATTGCACATCCACTTTATTTATTTTACACTTGTCATAAACATGGTACTAAAGGCATTGATTTTGTTCCCACGTGTTTTATTTTTGTTTTGTTTTTCTTTTTTTGGTTTGTTTTTGGTTTTTTTTTTTTTTTTGGTTTGTCCTATATTCTCTGCCTAACGTTGTCTTATCCGTAGTTTACATGCAATACGCATTCCATCCCTAGAAACAACCACATACAACGCAATTATCTCCCTAAATCAATGATATACGACATGTGACTGAAGTACATATAATTCAAGAGCTTTCTTAACAAAATAATCATTTTAATCATTTAAAAATCAATGTTTTCATTGATTGGTAATTACATGTATTATAAGATTAAAATGTAATTTATAAATAAAAAATAAAAAACACTTTCATATCTTTATATTTAACGAGGTATCTGTGTATGACGTAATACTTATCTTGAGCTCAAGATTTGAATGTGATAAAAATTGTTTTATTGTTTTAAGTAGTAATTTTAATGTTGAAAAGAAATTCGAATGTATGTGCATGCAGTTTTTTGATATCATTATTATTTTAATACAAAGGTGCTGGTTCATATGTACTGAAGTATATTCGGTTTATAAGTATCAATAAAGAGCCTCCAGACAGACAAATTGTCATTGGAAAGAACATGTATATCAATTATTATTATTTTTTTAAATCATTAAACTTAAATTCATTGAAATTGACTAATGAAGCTATTGGTTACGTCATATATATTTATGATTTACCAGCTAAATAAATTAAAGTCTATATATTTGACCTCAATTTTTATGTTTTATGTTTCAATTTGCAAGTTTTAACTTCAGACGAGGGCCTCAACAAGGGTATTTTAATACAAATGCGAACAACCAAAAAATTATAATTTCTCGCATTACGATGGTATAGCGGGAAATAGTTGTCCTAACGATATGTAAACGAAATATTGTACTTGAGCGAAAGTGGCGTATTTTGTACGTAGTTATACTGTGTTCTTGGTGACAGCCAATGAAATAATGTTTTGGGGAATTACGTGTTCGAATATTTTCCATGATGTTAGATTTTAGATTCTAGCACACACTCTACTTAAGCAAGTCAATTTCCAATACATTAAAATATTTTTTTTCTAAATTAATTTATTTGCAGCCCGGAGGACTGGCTGCTCTATACATATAAGTTTAAGTGTTGGTATATGGGGATCGAGGTGGGAGAAGTTATTCAGAATTAAAGGTTTTCTTAACATTAAAAAGATTATTAATCAGAATGTTCTTTCCCTTTATAAATTACGAGATACACAATATATTTACTTACATAAAGTGAATAGATCTGTAAAAATGAATGTATTTCATATTTGGTATTTAAAGTTGCTTATCGTTTACTATAAAAAAAAAAACGACCGGTCCCTTTTTTAGAACATCGAATTTTACTTTTCGTATAAAAACGTACTTTATACAGTTCGTGTATTCTTCAAGTGAAATACATTTTTAACAAGAGGCCCAGGGGCCACATCGCTCACCTGAGCAAATCAACTAGGAAAAAACACAAATCAGATCAGAACAGAAAAGTTTACTGAAGGGGGGATTGAATTTAATACTACTTTAGAATGCCTTCATATTAATACAGTATATGCATTTGCTGTTCTTGATAAAAAGATTTTTTAAAAACATTTTTCTTCCCAGTGGTTCTTCAGAAGAAGATTTTTAGAGATTTTCCCTATACACTCCTATGTAAAACTTTGATCGGCCATTGTGAC
>NW_026918622.1:0-14791 GCF_032062105.1 Saccostrea cuccullata | reverse complement strand
GAACCAATGTGTCCCAAATACGTCATAAAAGTGAGGATTGTGGGAAATATTTAGCAAGCGAGATAACTTTATCTCCCAACATGGCAGCCTCCAGCAGTCAGTTTACATATAACTTTGGTGTCTTATTACTTTATAATTAAGTAAAAACAAATGGCGATTTCAGGTAAAATTCATTAATGATCATTTAAAGAATGAAATATCAAAAAACTATTCTAGACCCGACGTTTCCTTTTATTTATCTCTTTGAATTACCTAAAATGTACCTTGTGCAATTCTTTCACAGATAATTAAAACTAGTGAGAGCAATATTCTATATATTATATCAGAAGATAGAGCAAATGAACTTGATAGTGTAAGGGATAAAACTTCATTCAACTGTTAGATAGATGTGCCATGGGCTCCAACATTACGTACATGTTTTGTTATAAAAGGCAACGACTGTACTAAAGGCAGCCGAAATATTAATTTTATATGAAAGAAGTTTTAAATACTTCTTTCAACATTTTCCTGTCAACTCTTATTTTGTTTAGCGCTTAATAACATTTTCTATGATTTTTGATTACTTTCTTGATTTTGCTGTGGATACAAGTGCGGTGTGGATGAAAGCTTGAAATGCATGTTCTATAGATAATGTATCTAGTATTTAACAAGGCCGAGTCTAATTGGAGTGCCGAAGACTTTGCACAGCTTTTAAATTTCATGCAGTCATTTGTGCGGCAGTACACCTTTGCCAAATATTTTGATTTTAATACAAAATTAATATCTGTAACCCCTACTGGTCTGAAAATGTGATTTTACGACAAGAATTGGGGAAAAAACACTGAAATGGCTCTAACGACGCCACCATTTTCGGATTTTTATAAGCAATGCATGACGCTGAAGAATGATGCATGACTCGCTTGTATGTTCAAGACGTCCATGGATTATTATACTAAAACTGATGACAGAACCTCTAAAGAAACATACTAGCAATTTAAACATTGCTAATTTTTTTATCGTATGTGCCGATAATTCATCTGCACTCAGTGCACTGATATGTAGTTATACCGTTATATGGCAATTTTAGAGGTACTGGGCTTGAAAAAATAAACTTAGTAATTAATTCCTAGACCAAAGTAGATGTGAATTTTTCTGAAATTTCACAATTTAATGACTTTTAACAATAACTTTCATCTACTTAAATGAAAAAGAAATCTCTAGGGCAGAAATACAAAAAAAAAAAAAAATATGGGAAAAATGTGATAAATTGGCACTTTTCCAACAAATTCCCATAGGGTCCAATTGTAAAATTTGACAACTTTTGAGATGGTCCCCTAAGAAATCATCAGGGTGGTAAACATTCGAGTTTTTAATCTTCAAACAATAAATATAACAGTAAAAATTAAATGTCAAAAGATTATCAGAATCCCTAGGACAGATATAATTAGAGTCGGCCTCGTTAAATATTTTAACGCGTTGAACCATACACAAGAAACGTATCAATATTATTTAAGTGATTTGATGTAAATATTGTTCCCACTCTTTTAGATTTTTACAACACAGAAGAGTGGAAAAATGATGACTGCATTTATGAGGAACCTGAAGAGGGATTTTGTACAAGAATAATACAATTGTTACACAAAACTAATGCTGTTACCCTTGTTGGTCCACCAGGAGTTGGGAAAACATTCACAGCGCGGCACATTGCATTAAAAATGAAGGAAGTGGAAAATGAATGGAATATATGCCAGATTTCCAATATGGAGGAACTGTTGATTGAGGACAAGTTGCCAAACTCTGTGCAAAGATTAATTATCTTTGATCATCCATTTGGAAAAACTAGTGTAAATATTTTGAATCTTGTGTACTTTCTTCTGCACAAAAACAATTTTTGCCAATTGGAAGGGAAAACAAAGGTGATCATGACTTGCAGATCTAATATATTTGAAGAAATTATCGCGTTTCCCATTGATGTTTTGAAGAATGTAATTTACATGACCAAAACTTACCTTGGAAAATCACCAGGATTACTAAAAGAAATTAATGAGGCAGTAAACGTTCAGTCTGGTCTAACACAGAATGATGATGACGGTGAGAATGAATACTTACCGAGACTTTGTAATCATATTGGGGCCTACTTCAGTGAAAGTCAAAATCATGTGTATGATTTCTACACTTTGATTTTGTTAGCACGGCAAGAAAATTTAATTTTGAAAAAGTCTTTACTAAATGCACAAAAAAATATATCTCAAGTCCTTGAAATCAATATTCCAGAAAAAACTTTTAGTGAAGGAATAAAATCAGCAATTAAAAAATCTAAATACTTGAGACGCAAAAGAATTGGAGATAATACTGTGTGTTTTTGCGAACAAGAGTGCATTTTAGATGCATTCATTTGCCATTTGTTGAAAAAGGATCCACAATTATTTCTTAAATGTGCTGGCAATAAGGTAATCTGTAGTCATGTCTGTCCATTTAGTGCCAGTGATGATGAATGTTGGAGACTACCTGACACAGAACAGTTTCAAACGCTCAGCAAACGTTTGCATGAATATTTAACATCAGATGACATGTGTTCCATGTCAAACGTTATCAAGGTGCCTTATTGGAAGAATGATGAGTTTATCAATGTTTTCATAGATGTACTTTCACAGGATAGAATGACAGACATTTTGTATTGCAGTAAAAGGTACCCAATATTTAATGGCAGACGTAATTCAGTTGTAAATGAAAATTCCAACAAAACGAATGAGCAGTGTGCTTATATTTGGAATGAAACAGAATTGCTACGTTTTGAACTTCTGTTTACTGGACAATCAGACCCATGTTCCAATGGTTTTACAGTACTTTCAACGCATTTTGTATACTGGACTATTTCTTATGGCAGATATGAAGCTATTGACCAAATACTGAGACTTGCTATAAAACAAAACAGCAACCAAGCAGACGTTAATCGTTGCATTTTGCTTGCTTGCTTCAGAAGTGTTGACATTTTAAAAATAGTTCTAGAACATCTTAAAACAGAAGACCTGACAAATGTACGCTTCTCAAAATCAAAGGCATTGTTCTTCAATGAGCAAGCTACTATTTTACCATTGCATGTTGCCATTGCTAAGGAAAATTTAGACTTGGTCAATGTTTTAGTAGAAAAAAAAGTCCTTGTAAATGAATGTGACCATAAGAATAGATCTGCTCTGCTGGTAGCTATGGAAAAAAATTATACCGATATCGCTGAAACGTTACTGAAAATTGAGGGATTGGATGTCAATACCCATGACATTAGAAACAGACACCCTTTACATTTGGCCACAATGAAAGGTGACGAAAACTTTGTCAAAATACTTTTAGATAAGAAAGCAAAGGTTGATTGTGTTGATGAGAACGACGTTACTCCATTGAATACGGCCTCTACTTTTGGATTCAAAGATATAACAGAAATGCTTTTAAAAGGAGGTGCAAAATTGAATAAATTTGATAACAACGAAAAATCTCCTTTGATTAATGCTTTAGAAAATGGACATATTGATGTTATTGGACTGTTGATGCAAAAATTAAACCAAAAATCCATGGATTTAAACCACAGTGATGTTGATGGAAGAACTCCTCTTTTTGTAGCTGTTGACAAATGTTACTTTGAAACAACAAAAAGACTTGTGAAACTAGGAGCAGATGTAAATGTGTTTGATAGTCAGGAGAGAACACCCTTGTATTTGGCAGCAGAACACAACTCACTTGAACTTGTAAAATATTTAATCGAAAAAGGAAGCCAGTCCTTGGTAAACAAAGGAGATGAAAACCATAAAACACCTTTACACGTGGCTATAGAAAAGAATAACTTGGAAATGGTTGATCACCTGGTGAAATATGGAGCAGATGTGAATTCTTGTGATGATGACAACAAGACACCATTACATGTGGCTATTGAGAATTTCCAAAACAGTGAAATATTAGAATATTTACTGAGAAGGGGTGCTAGAGTCGACATACCTGGAAATCAACGAATTCAATCTCCTTTATTTTTAGCAATAACAATGAAAAACACTGAAGCCTTTGATGTTTTAGCAAGAAGCAAAGCTGATTTGAACAAGATGGATGACAAAAGGAGAAGTTTATTGTGCTATGCTGTAGAAAGTAACGAGGAAAGGATAGTCAGAATCTTACTTCACAAGAAAGTAGAGGTCAACACAGCTGACGAACCTAACAAAATGACACCTTTGCATTATGCAGCTGATAAGAATCTCTACGATATTGTGAAACTTCTAGTCAAAGAGCATGCTAATATAAATGCAACTGATAGTTGTGGACGAACCCCTCTTCACATTGCATCGAGAAATGGAAATTTTGAAATAGTTGAACATTTGGTTCGAAATGGAGCAGATGTTAATAAAGCGGACTTTGCAGGTGATGGTCCCTGGGAATATGCCTTTGAAAAGCATAGAAAAGAGATTATGATGTATCTTGCAAAAAGGGGAGCCCATCTAAGAACTGAAAAAACTTAACTTAATATCTACACTAGACAAAATTCCTAACGCACAAGAAAAGTTCATGCGCGGATCTAGAGGGGGGGTCGGGGGGGTCAGGACCCCCCCTGGAATTTACCAGGTTAAAAAATGTATATACTAAAACAAGAAAAAAGTTACCATGGACCCCCCTGGAAAACGCCGACCCTCCTTGGTAAACGCAAATATGTGTGAAATGGGTATGAAAAGTGAAAGATTTGAGGCAATGAGGCAATAGAAGTCACCACTTAACACCCCCCCCCCCCCCCCCCCCCCCCCCCACGAAATAGGGTTTTCACGTTTGGGCCATTTTAGGTTCTTTTTTTTTTTTTTTTTTTTTTTTGCTTGTCAAGAAATTTCTGGGATTGGATTTTTTTTTTTGACTGGGGTGGACCCCCCCTGGAAAAAATTTCTGGATCCGCGCCTGAAGTTCATTTGTTTATTGTGTTATCATAAATATATCTAACATTGTAAATATCTTACAGTCAGAAATCGAATGACTTTAAAGGATTTTTTTTATTCAAGTCGCATATTTGTGTACCCAGTCTGCCACACCTCCATGTTTTTGATCAATTTAGAGTCACGGAGTAAGGAGTTGATCCTTACGTTGCAGGTTCGAATCTCGATGTGGGATGTGGAGACCGTTCCTTTGGATGAGACAGTATAAACCAAGGTCAGGTCTACGAAAGCCCAGAAGGCTCATTCGAGATTCGAGATTCGAAATACGAGATTCGAGATTCGAAATACGAGATTCGAAATTCGAGATTCGAAATTCGAGTTTCGAGATTCAAGATCCAAATTAACCAATCAAAAGGCAGGTTCAACTTTGATTACTCCCCTTTATTATGTTTTGCTATCAAGAAATCGTTGAATATATTCATATCAAATGGGTCATTTGCTTAAATGATAATGCAAGAAAAAAAGATATACATGTATGTATTAAAACGAAATAAAAAGGAATTTTAGGTTACATTTTAGAAAATATATATAAATTCTTATTTTTCCTCATTAAACAAAACAATAGATACATATATAGAATATTACATGGTCTTATCGTTGAATTGCGGAATTCTTATGTCGACATTTTTTAAAATAAGAACATTGATGAGGGAGAAAATTATCATTTATATGAAATACTAATGAGGGTACATTTCTTTACATTGTGCCCCCCCCCCCCCCATAATTTAATAATTTTGCCGATATATAAAATACTATAGAAATCATAACTACTATATGCTTGTGCCCCCTCAATTTTGTGCCCCCCTCAACATCTGATGACTTTTTTTTGCTTTGTTTTTGGTTGTCAAGTAATTTTTGGTGGTTGAAAACTGAAAATGTATGGCTGTGCCCCCACCCCCAATGAAATAAGCATTATGATTTTACTAGTATATTTGAGTCTTTGACCAAGTCGGGCGAGACCCGAGCGGTTTCCTTTTAAATACCGTAATTATCGAATATATATTTATTGTATCCATGAATTGCAAGTTTGACAATGAATGTTGATAACAACACATTTGCCTCCCCCCCCCCCCCCCCCCCCGTTCCCACTTGGCCATTCCCGTAATATTATTCCGGACGGTATAATATACTATAGAAAACAGTAACTTTTTGCTTATGTCCATTCAAAAATAACTTCCAGTTCCCATGATAACCCCTATTTTTCGAGGTTGGGGTGGGGATAGGTTGAATAACAATGATTTTTGTTAAAATTCATTATTCCCAATGGGTCATTATCTTTATTAAGCATGTATGTTTCAACCATCCGTATTCAAGGGGCTGTCTATTGGTTTCATAAACTTGGTCACTGGCCACTTTCTAATACCGTGTCACAAACACTATCCACATTGAAACCCGTAGTATTAATTATTACAGAGACGAAGCATCGATTTTGAAAGTGGGGTGGGGGAGGGGGGGGGGGGGGCAGACAAAAATATTATTTCAAACCTGAAAATCTAAAAACTGACAGAAAAAAATTGTCCAAACCTGAAAATCCTATTTCGGGGCGTGGGGGGGGGGGGGTCAAACTTCATTTAGTACCTAATTTCTTTGAATACACTACTACTTAAACTTCTTTGACTATACTGCACCACTGTACCAAAACATTGGGGGGGGGCTGTGCAACCGATCTTTCGATGAACGTTTGCAATAGTAAAAAAAATTATGTTTGGAAAAAAGGGGGGATGTATGTACTGTTAATCTAAGTTTACTATTATGTCAACAACCCAGTATCCAAAGTAGATAACACGAAATATATATATTCTTTATATAAATCTCTTATGACATTTAAGAAGCTATTATAAATTAATTAAGCATATCTTGCAGACCAAAATCCAATATTTCATTAAATTTCGTTTTGATAATATATAACACTTTTTCTTGCGTTGTAATTTATTCAAATGACCTCCCCGGTATTAAAATACTCAACGATTTCTTAATAGTAAAAAATAATAAAGGGGAGTAATTGAATTTCAAATCGCCTTTTGATTGGTTATTTTGGATCTTGAATCTCGAAACTCGAGTATTGAATCTCGAATTTCGAATCTCGTATTTCGAATCTCGAATCTCGAATGAGCCTTCTGGGCTTTCGTACAGGTCCCATGTCATTGTAGGTGCGGGAGAGTGGGGGGGTTGGAGGAGGGGGAGTGATCCCTCCTTGCTCAATGGCCCTAAATGCGGTATATAAGACATACATGTAATCTGCAGCTCTCCACCGGCAAGTGATGGCATCTCCGTATAAGTGAAAAATTCTCGAGAGGGACGTAAAACAGCATACAATCAATCAATGAGAACACAGTGGTCACTCATTTAAAAAAAAGCTTCACGCGGGTAAATCTATTTTTCAAATAATATAAGAGAGAACAAAGCTGTTTATACACTTAACATAACTTCTATATGCAGCAATATACCTTCATCACCTGCATACGTTGTTTATATTTCTCAGTCGATTCAATACGCAAGAGCATGCATTATGCATGAACAATTTCTTAAAACGAGGTAAATTATTGACAAGCAAGTTGATGAAACAAGAATATCAGCAGTTTCGTTTAAAGTCATCATTTCGTAAGTTCTATGGTCGATACAATGACCTTGTCAGCAAAAACAATTTATCATTAAGCCAAATGCTGACGGACGTTTTTCATACTTATTGTTAGTCCATTATTTACAAACTGAATTGACGACGGATTTTTCCGTTACTTCCTACATGTAATCATGACAAGGAAAACACGGCGGGTGTGACCGGTCAGCAGGGGATGCTCACTCCTCCATGGCACCTGATCCCACCTCTGATGTTTTGGAGGTCCGCGTTTGCTCTGCTCCTATTCTGTATTGTTATATGGACTTTGATATTGAATACTGATCGTTATCTCCATATCCTTCTTCTAAGTGTTCTTTCTAATCATTGTATTTATTTTTAAAATCTACATGACAGAATCGTCTGATATTTTCAAATTATTATAACCAATGAAGCTTCTCACCAACTATAAAGAAAATTATCACCAATGAAAACCAATGTCTATGGCACGCTGATTGGTTCAAAAGTATTTTCTGCACAACGATCAAGATTTTATACACGAGCTATATGAAAAATATACGCGAGTAAAATAAATATGCACGTATAGGTAAAAATTGCACATAGTTTGAAAGATTTTAACACAAACATAAGGAAAACTACACGAATCTGAAATTTTTTACACGATTTAGGGGTATAATATGCACAAACAAAAATCAAAAAATGCACGAGCAGAGGAAACTAAAAATTAAACAAACAATTTTACTGCGCATATCATTATTATGCACATAGAATATTCATTTTGTTCTTGGTTTTCTGTACTCTTTATCTCTCCATGTATAATCGAGAATGGAAAATGGCGTTGACGATGACATGTGCTTTACTTTGCTTCTTTATTTCTTTGCTAAAACTCAATCCGATTTCTAGCTAATGCTAATCGAACAAATGAAGTGTTTCCATGTGATCTATATGTGAGAATACTTCAAAGTTTTTCAAAAACATTATGTTTTTCTTAAATTGACCGAGATCCTAACCAATATATGGAGGTATGAGTTGATGCTGGACAAAAATTGTGACAAGAAGGAATCGTATAATCCGGGGTAAAAAAAAAGAAGACATTGCATATGATGCACTCGACTTCGAACTAAAAGTACCTAACGATAAACAGGACGGCTGACTAGGATCTTGATTTTCTAAAAAAAAAAAAAATGTTAGAATTATTTTGTTTTGTTTTTATTTAAATAAACTCTATAGCTTTTGAAAATTTCCAATTTACAGGAACAACTTTAACATGTTTAACGGAAATTACTTGTATAAATATGGAATTAACACTTGCATAATTAAACGATTAATAACGTTTATTCTTCATGAAATTGGCAGAATTATTGCTGATTATAATCATGAAGCTGTAGAATTAATTGTGGTACTTTTCATGTGTACCTATTTTATTTTCTTTACCACTCGGAATAGGATATAATATATACCTATATTCATTTGGCTGGATATTTATTTTTTTTAACTTAAAAAGTTCGGATTACCTTAGATGTAAGCATGTATTTAGATCTAACGTCAAACATTAAAAAATATATTTTATTCTAATAGCACATGTTTTCATACTTATAAAATATCAGGATTTCAGTTTTGGTTGGAGATCTTTAGCCTACTTTGTTATGAATTCCTTTCATGAAATCTCATATTTTCATTTATCAAAAACAAGACATTTCTATTAAGCGTTTCCCTCATTCGTAATGGCGATTACATGATAAATGTTTTCATTTTGATAATAAAAAGGACCAGATAAAAGGAGAATATATATACTCTATGTGCTTTATGTACATGCGCTTTTGTGTTTTGTTACTTTTGAAACATTGTGATTTACTAACTACATCTATACGTAAAATGTTACAAATAGGATGTAATAAAAAATTGGAATGGATACAGCAGTGTCATTGAACGCGTTTTATCACTCTGTGAATAATGCAAATAATTCATGTTCTTTATGAAGCTCGATGTTTGGCAAATATTTTCCAAGACAACAAATTCTGTTTACATTTCGAATTCGACTTCATGATTTTTTAAAAATTATTTTCCAAACACAAAGTTTCTTGTAAGGTTACTTTTTTACCCAAATATATGACCTTATAAAAAAAGATCGATCATGATTATATTATTATGAAACGAAATTAATCGTCAATCAGGCCTGTAGACCCCCCCCCCCCCCTCCTTATTTTCGAGTATAGATTTTGCTATAGTAGATTTTCCTTTACATGCTGGTTGACCACAACCCCCAATGTTTAACTGTTGATAGGAAGAGCGCAGGTAAACCCCAGGATATCGTTATATAGTTTGAAGTTGTATTGCAATCCTGATTTCGATCGACTACTTAATGTACTCTTAAATTCTTTTTTTTTTTTTTATAATTCTTTATTTTTGTTTTACACATTCTGTTATTTAATACAATAAATGATTAATAACAAATACAGAAGGTGTAATTTTTTCATTTTGGAAAGAAGAGAGAGAGAGAGAGAGGAGGGGGAAGAAGAGGGGAGAGAAAGAAACTCCCTTCTTAGTGATAAGCAATACTTAGAATGTATCAGAGATGTTATCTCAAAGGTAAAAAAGCAATACGCACCTCCTGTTTATGATCATGATAATCTTGATACTATACTCTTAAATTCTTAAAAAATATTTCAGGCACGTAGCAGCAGGAGCCCCCCCCCCCCCCGTTTTTTTCTTTTTGCAAAAAGAAGCTACTTCCATTGTAAAATGTCCGCTGAAAAGTCCCCTTTTTGTTGTTGGATTGGAATTGAAGGTGCCTCACTACCTCAATGAAATAGGATTTTCAAGATTGGACGCTTTACCTTTTCTTGCTTGTTAATTGGGTTTATTAGGCACGCCCCCCCCCCCACTTTCAAAAAAGCGATACTACATACATGACATATGTATCTGCATATCAGTATAATTTTACTTCATTTTCATGGATACATGTATTTATGTAATCACCACACGTTGTTCAAAATTTAAGACTACATGTACTACTTTTTTCACATTCATAGTTATTTTTTAAAAGAATGATATCTTCGTTTCGCATTCGATATTAAAATTAAAGTTGCGCAATTATTTGCTCGATTTTTTTTTTTTACTGTTTACTTCTAAAAATGTATCGGGCAAATTCCACAATCCAGATGACAGCAACATTGCTTCAAAATCTCTGTATGAATTGCTATATAGCTATAGTAACCTTCAATCAAAATATTATTGATGTGTCAATTAACTATAAATCGATTAGCGTACAGGTGTCTTTCATTTCAGCACCAGCAGGGATGAATCTCTCGATATGAAAAGGTCACGCATCCACATCCTTAATTATTACTAAAGTACACACAGTGGGTGGTGGAGGAGAAGAGTGTGATTTGTTCAGTGTTAACTCTCCTGTATTACATCACGTGCTGTTTTTATTCATTTACCTTTACTGTGATAATATCATTGTTTTAAACTTTCAAAAAATGTTGCTACATATAGGAATGACGTAATAAAAGAAATCTAACAATGAAACACGCAACTGGTAATATATATATGCACCCCCCCCCCCCCAATTTACGTTATCTATACATGTGTAGAATGCTAATTTATATGCATATTGTGTGCCTGTCAATTTTACATGTATAAAACACGTTGTGCATATTCTTGAGAGTCTAGCGTAACTCTGAAAGACTGAATCTTTTTTAAAAGATTAATATTGTTAACACATTATAATACTCATCCTCTTGTTTTATAACGTTTCAAGCATCCAAGCCACACTGAGCTGTTCTCTAATGAATATTAATGAAATGTGCGCAATGAGGATGCGTCGTATATTATGTCGATGTTGTATTCTCACTTTTGCAGTTTTCGTTATTACGTTTGTGTAATTTTCTCATTATATCGTGTAAATATTTTGTTCATTGTGTAGTTTTCGTATAGTTTGTGTAAATTTCAATAACTTTGTGTGTATTTACTGCACTTTGTGCAAGTTTTGACTTACTCGTGTAATTTTTGATTAAGGTCGTGCAGAAAATACTTTTGAACCAATCAGCGTGCCATAAATGTCCTGTGAAGAAGTTTAAAAACAATAAATCTGTACTTTGCGGCACGCTTTTGTGTAATCAGTTTTTAATTTTTAGAAACTAAAAAACACAAAACATTGGCAAAATGATTATTGAGAAATTAAAGGAGGGAGAGCCGTTGGAATGTCGATATCTGAATCATCCTTGCACCACGTTTTATTCACTTTTATTTTGTGTTCATTTGTCCTTGATATTACTTTTAAAAATTAACAAACACTTTAAAAAAAAAAACAAAAAAAAAAAAAAACATTGAAACACAATTTTCTATAGATTGTGCGTATTTTCATTGCCATATTTTTACAATTTGTAAGCTTTGGACAATTTAACTAACAGGAAGTGATCTTCGTCTGAGGCCAGGATTTCGAGTCACAACCAGGTTAAAAGATTGGTACATTGTCCTGAAACAATTTTAGAAACATTAAAACAAACATATGATTGTGTCACAGTGTTAAAATTGTTTGCAAACTTTTGTATAGAATCAAAAAGGCGCATATCTAAGCAGCTAAGAAAACTTAATTCTGCGCCTCGGGAAATAGACTTGCTCTTGGGAAACTAGAATTTTGCTGATTCCCTCAATGTTATACTTCATGAAGAGAAGATTTTTAAAGATTTTTTCAATATATTTCTATGTAAATAATGGTAAATCAGTATATCATTTATGAATATTATACAATAAGGACAATAAGGACTCTGGATGCCTCCTTATCTAGCTTGAATCCAAGTTTTACATAGAAATATATAGTTCAAAATCTATAAAAATCTTCTCAAGAACCACTGGGCCAGGAACGCTGAAACTTATGTAGAAGCATCCTGGGGTAGTGTAGATTCTAGAGTATAAAATCATGACAGGGGAGGGGGTAGGGGGCCACAATAGATTTCAACAAGACGGGAAATCTGGTAAAGATCTGCATCACCCAAGTTACTTAGGTGAGTGTTGTGGCCCATGGACCTCTTTTTATTTTTTTTTTTTACATCGGGCTTGATGCAATATGATAGCTTGTTGTCAGTTTCATTAAAAATTGCCAGTGTCTTGTACGCCAACCGGAAACGCCACTGTACTCATGTTTTTGCTATTTTATGACTGTTTATAGAATATTCAAGTAGACTTTTAAATTAATGTACGATACTTAATATGCCAGTGAAATCTAATTGTAGTTTAGGCCTATGGACATAAGAATTTTTTTGCACCCGTATAGGAGTTTATTTGCAAAATTTATCAATTTATAATTACAGATTAGTTCTCTTTCGCTTCATTCAGTCAAAGATAATTAAATTAGTTTCTATCCTACTTATTTACATTAATTAAGATATGAGCACAAATATTGAAGGAGGCGATAACGTTTGTCTGTTTGTTGTTCAATGTTCAACCCTAGATATAAAGGATATATCATAGGCTATATCATCAAGCCTAACCTTCGCACAATAAGATGGAAAGTCATGTTAATTGACACTGACAGGCTAAGGACATTGAATATTTTCCTGGACATATTTAAAATGTTCAACAGTTTCTATAAAACACAAAGTCGGGAAGTAAATGTTGACATGTTATGCTTATTTGTTGTTATCTTTAGATGCGATTTAAATTCTATTTTTAAACTCTGCCTATGCGCAGTTGTATGTCATGTGTGACATTGAGATTAAAATGGAGGACGAGGAAGCTCTTTGGAAGTTTTTGTTTCTTGGAGGTTTAGTGGGTGTTTACAGACCTGGATATAGACAGATAGAGGATTCAGACGCAGATGTAATTCGAAGGTGATTT
This sequence comes from Saccostrea cuccullata, assembly GCF_032062105.1. NCBI lineage: Eukaryota > Metazoa > Mollusca > Bivalvia > Ostreida > Ostreidae > Saccostrea > Saccostrea cuccullata. The sequence continues at coordinate 1,438 of NW_026918622.1, read as the reverse complement.
GTTTACAAACACGAATATATTTTATGAAAATCATTACATTTATTTCTACTTTCGATTTTGATTTTTAAAAATGGCAAGAATAAGGCCATATAAAATTAATCTTTAGATTCTCATCCCCGCCCGCCCCTCTCAAAATGTCCCGCCCCGATGTTTTTTATTTTGATTTTTGGGTATTTTCATGTATTTTTATTCAGTAAGAATTTGGGTCAAAGTTTAAGAGTTATCTCCCGTCTGTATTAAAAGTCGCGTGTCGCTATTTATAGCAAAAACACCATGTGAAGAATGGAGAAAAATTGGCAATAAAAGCAGTTTAAATGTGTAAGGAAAAGATAATTTGTCAGTATATAGAAGGCAAAGAAGAAAAAATAGCATAAACACATATAGATACCATCACTGGCAGGAGCAAGTATGTAGAGAGATTGTAACAAAGTAAAAATAGACGAGGAAAATGACACCTGGTCAAGTTATATATAACGATCTCCAGCTGTGTGACTTTGCTTTGAAATAAAAAAAAATCTACAACATCGTAGACAGACTTAAGAGAAGGCCTAGATTTTTCAGTACAATAATTATTAGAACATTTATATAGATTTTGCAAAATAAGAAGTCACGCATACACAATTTATTGGTATCCCCACCTCATTTTGTTCAGGGTGTACCGTATAATGTGTACTTGATAATTTGTTAATTAACAATAAATATTTAACTTTTAAAGCAAAAATTTTCTTTAAACATTTAAAAGAATATGAAAAAAATTATATCTATTCATATTTGCATTAAGTTAATGAAAAAAAAAAATGTGTACGGGGCGTCCATTGTTTTGTTGATACTTAGGCCTATATATAAATTAACAATTATAAAAAATAAAAAATAAAATCCGCCCACCCGCCCCTATTTTTTAGCAAATTAGGATGAGAATCTAAAGATTAATTTTACCTGGCCTAATGAAGACAAACTAGGAGCAGTTTTCCTTTCTCATTCTTAATATACACATGTTAACAAAAATAATTCTACTGGAATCATTCAATATTAGAAGGAACTCATTCTTGCAAAAGAGAATCGTTTTTCAGAAAAAAAAATTTAAGCAGCACCTGTTTATCTCGAATGATCATACAACTAACTACCCTAGCTGTTTTATTGTAGGTGTTTGGTCTTAAGCTGAAAAGAAAAAAAAAAATCATTTTTTATTATGACCCTAATTTACTTTTGGTGCTTAATAAAGGATTAATATAAACAGGAAAAGTTGTTTCTGTTGAAAAAATATTTTCAATCAAATGACTATTTTTACATATACACTTTTAAACCGTTTTAAAATAAATATTTTAACAGTTCTTGCAAAAAAGTGGAGTTACACTAGTTTATTGAAGCTTAATTAAATAGGGCAAATTCTTTTAAAGATGGTTTTTACAACTTATTTTCCTAAAACTATTTTGAAAAT
>NW_026918621.1:0-150102 GCF_032062105.1 Saccostrea cuccullata | reverse complement strand
GTATTCTACTTGTGTGCTAATTAATTTGTATTTAAATCAAACCAAAACTATATGAGAACTAGCATGTTTAAAGAATTTCACACAAATTTCAATTCTTAAAACCTTGGCAACACCATTCAACAAAATCAATACAAAACTAAAGGTACTGTGGCAATGAGCTCACTAAATGATACCCCCTGCCTCCAATTTTGCTGTTATAAACACCTGACAGGTAGATAAGACCCCTGTACCAGTGCCCAGGACGTGATGCGATGTGACCTGTGTGAGACCGCTGTGGTACAGATGCACTGTGATACATGTCTTGTCAATCTGTGTAAGGCCTGTGTGGGAGAACACATGATATCTGATCAAACCAAAACACATGAAATTGTTCCATTCTTGCTCAGAAAATCCACTCTCCTCTTCCCTGGATGTAAATCACACAGCAAAGAGAGATGTGAAATGTACTGTAAACAATGTGACGTTCCTGTGTGTACCACCTGTCTTACTTCAGATAAACATCTAGGTCATAAATTACAGAAAGTTTTACAAGTTCTTGATGAAAAAAAGAACAAAATAATCAAAGATCAAACTGAATTAAAAGAGACAATTTATCCCACCTACCAGGACATTGCCTCTGATGTACAAAACAGAATGAGTCAGTTAGAAAAGGAATATGGAGATCTCTCAACAGCCATAACAAAACATGGAGAGGACTGGCACAGAGAAATTGACAAACTTGTCAAGAAACTTAAAGCTGAAGTTGACAAGATGAAAAACACACAGTTACAAACTCTACAGAAACATCTGGATGAAATAAACATGAACATAACCAATATCAAGGATGAAATAAATTCAGTGGATGTTGCTGTAAATTCTAATAACATTTCAAAACTATTAAATGTTACGTCTGAAATAGACAGACACAGAAATCTTCCGCAAAAAATGGTTCCCCTCCATACCCAACTTTACTCCTGGAAAAATCCAAGCAGAACTATTTGGAACTATATCATCAAGTTCTTTAGCATCAGATAAACATGGCTACAGCATGAAGACAACCCAGAAATCATCAGAAGCTGGATCCTCTCCTCCAGTCAAACAGCTGCTTGATGAACCAGAGACTGTCACTGCCATAGACACTGGGTATACAGGTATGTTTAATGGACTCAACAATGTGGCCTCTCTGAGTGATGAAGAAATCTGGACAAGTGGACATTTTAACAACACTATGAAACTCTTCAGAATCAATCAGAGATCACTACTTAAGTCAATCACAACCAAGTCAGGGAACATGCCATTTAACATAGCAGTGACAAAAAGTATAGATCTAGTTTATAGTGATTATGAAGATAGAACTGTGAACATTGTGAAGAATAAGAAGATAGAGGAGGTGATCAGACTACAGAACTGGAGACCTCGTGGTGTCTGTAGTACCTCCTCTGGTGACCTCCTGGTTATCATGGTCAGTGATGATGACAAACAAACAAAAGTTGTCCGTTACTCTGGCTCCACAGAGAAACAAACCATTCAGTTTGATGATAAAGGTAAACCTCTCTATTCATCTGGTGGATATATTACTGAGAACAGAAACCTGGATATCTGTGTGTCTGACAGTAGAGCTAGAGCAGTAGTGGTGGTCAATCAGGCTTGGAAACTGAGATTCAGATACACTGGGCATACACCTGCTCCGAAGAACAGGCCATTTATTCCACTTGGAATCACCACAGACAGTCAGAGTCACATACTTACAACTGATGATAACAATTACTGAGTACTGTGTCCACATCATAGACCAGGATGGACTGTTCCTCCTTTACATAGACTGTGGACTGAGTAATCCCAAGGGACTGTGTATAGATAGGAAAGACAATCTGTTTGTTGCTCAGTGGGGAAACAGACAAGTGAAGAAAATCAAATATTTGCAGTGAAACTATTATTAAAGAAAAAAAAAGAATAATATGAAGATAGTTTAAGATGTTCTTGTAAACCATAACAATGCAATGTGTGCTCATCAAATACAAATGATAAGATGTTTCTTTTTAGCTCACCTGAGCCGAAGGCTCAAGTGAGCTTTTCTGATAAAATTTAATACTGTAGCAGTCTGAAAAATTGTCGTTGTTGTCGTCATTTTAAACTTTTCACATTTTCATCTTCTTCTCAAGAACCACTGGGCCAATTTCAACCAAACTTGGCACAAAGTATCCTTGAAGGGGATTGTTTATTCAAATGAAAGGCCACATCCTTTTCCAAGGGGAGATAATCATGAATTTGTTAAAAATTAATGGCATTTTTAAAAAATCTTCTTCTCCAGAACCACTGGGCCAGGAAAGATGAAACTCATGTGAAAACATCCTCAGTTAGTGTAGATTCAAGTTTGTTCAAATCATGACCCCCGGGGCAAAGGTGGGGCCAAAATGGCAGACCCAAGTTTTACATAGGAATATATAGGAAAAATCTTTAAAAATCATCTTCTCCAGAACCACTGGGCCAGGAAAGATGAAACTCATGTGGAATCATCCTCAGGTAGTGTATATTCGAATTTGTTCCTCGGCTAGGGTGGGGCAAAAATGGCCAACCCAAGTTTTACATAGGTATATATTGGGAAACCTTTTAAAATCTTCTTTTCAAGTACTTCAAAGATATGATAAGTGATATTTATATGGAATCATCCTCAGGTAGTGTAGATTCTAGTTGGTTCAAATGAACGCCTGGAGGGGGGTGGAGTAAATTCAAGCCTGATGTGCTCAGGTGAGCGCTGTGGCCTCTGGGTCTCTTGTTTATCAATGATCTACATGAATGATTGGTGAAGTAATAATATAATTATGTACATTTTAATCTGAGTAAAAAAGTTAGTCTGGTCATACTGCAACAATTAAAGGGTATGCCTTTTTACTTGCCAGCCTAATATATTTCCATTTGTCACTATCCCTGAGTAGAACTTAATAACACATTATTGTAAATACATGGTTAATCCAGCACTCCCCCGGCCTTACATTTGGCCTCTCTTCGTCATTGAAAAGATGTGGTTAATTTCTTCTGTGAATTACAAAAGAAAATAATTGTTTTTAGAGTAAAATTTCCCAGGCCACTGAGGAATTTTACTGGCATACTGAAAGGGGAAATAACTCAATTTCTATTTTTCAACTCGCAAAAGGATATTGAGTTATTACTCTTTTGAATTCATAGATATTAATATTTCTTAAAGTTGAGTTCATTTTTTAAAACTATATATGCTATTAAAAAAAGATCATAGATGTCAATATACAATACATACATGGTTATATGTTTACCTTTTGTACTTGGTGCAGGTGTTTGAGCATTGTTTTATATTTAGAAGCCAGTCTCTCCTCAAAATGGAGCCGGACTTTAGGAATGAAGTACACAACCAACTGTAAACATCTGGAGGCCAGAGCTGGAAAAAAAAGAATCAATCTGAATTTCCTCTGATTTACTTTGTTCTGTATATACAAAGGTCCTTCAGTCCACGTTTTCTCCCACAAACAAAATGCAGTTTAAGATTAAGATACTGATATGCACCATTAAAAGCACTAGCTGTGTACCTATATTCTTTGTGGAGATGGTTTTCAGTCCCACAAGTTGAAGGGCACCTGCACCTAACACCAGCTGACAAGTTCTTAATTGAAAATCTACAATATTGAACATCAGAAATTGTATAAGTTACCTCCCTTTTATAATCGACAACAGCAAGATTATCTTGATTTATCTTCATTTTTAGAAAAATCTATAAATGTACTTTAGGAATTATTGTTGAGAAAATGTAAACATTTAAGAGATTATTTACAAGGAACACTTCTAGTATACCGGTCCCCATAAATATGGCGCTAAAATAGGTGCCGCCGAAGGCGGTGTACAATATATAGACGATCGCGTGAGCGATCGACAAAATCGAAAAAGAAGCCACAAATTGCAAATTTGACCCCAAATTCGTGTTCCTTGTGGAAAATTGGGTTTAAAAAACTGGTTTTTAAACACAGTTTTTTAAATGAGAATTAAAAGATTTCGTAAAATAACGTACTTGTTTAGGAAGTAAAACTCCATCTTGCGTTGTTTAGGAATGTGGTCACATGATCAATTTTTGATGTAATCTCATAAATATTCATGAGATGCGTCACTTGTGTTTTGACGTAATGAAGAAATGCCTGATAGGACTCAAAGTGCAATGCTATAAAAATTGTGGGATTTTTGTGAGAAATACAGGGATTTAACAAATGTTAGCTAATTACTAGTCATCGATGATTTAAATTGTGCATCTTCATCGATTTGAAAGGAAAAATATTCGGAATATTTGGACATTAGGAGGTCAGGCCTATATCGAGCTGATATAATAACTTGCCTAAACTCGGCGCTAAAAATCGATCGTCATGTTTCGACATTAGAGTTGTTTTACCCGAACTTTCATTTATAAAACTTTCCTTTCTATGTAAAACAAAAACTTTCATGAACTAGGCCTACACCAAAGTGTAAGATATCGGCACGATTCGACAGGCTTATTCATGCAAGTTCTTGGTCACAAAAGGCACTCATAGTAGTGCCTTTTGTAAGCAAAAACTACATAAATTAGTCCAAAGTCAGAAAGTTTACAGAGTGGATTTATAAAACAACCCCAATTTTAAAAACTATATAACCTAACCCTAATCACTCGATTGGATGCGTTTGTTGACGCGAGTGGGAAATTGCGGTTTGTTTACATTCTGCATAGCAACGGCAAGGGAAATAACTGCTCATGCGCAATCGCGTGATTCTGGGGACCGGCATACTAGAAACTTCCCATTTACAATTTTTAATATGAGATTTTTCACTTATGCAAATAACAAGTATGTGGTAACAATGCTGAGACTCACTTTGAAGAGGTCTACCAGTCTAGACAACAGATCTGGTGCCGCTGACGGAATGTCATTGACACACTGACAATACTCCACCATCATCTTCAACAGCATCAGTACTGTCCTGTAAACATGTAAATAAATAAATATATACACTGTAAACAAATAAACATGTAAATAATTAAATATCCATACTGTAAACAAATTAACATCTACATGTTATACTGTAAACAAATAAACATCTATGCTGAAAACAAATAAATATCATATATACTGTAAACAAATAAACATGTATACTGTATACAAATAAACATGTACACTGTAAAGAAATAAACATCTATACTTTAAACAAATAAAGATCTATATTATAGGCAAATAAACATTTATACTGTAAATAAATATTTACTTGCACTTGCAAACAATTTTGCACCTTTTTAAATTCTCCTAGTCATAATTCTGTTTAAAAATTATGCTGTGTAATTTGAATTTGCCCCATTTTAAATTTGCCCAGTCAAGGAGAGGGTGAAAGGGCGAAATAAAACGGGGTCGAAAAATTCCCTGCATACAGTAAGTAATTAAGTAAGAAAATAATCACCCTACAACCGCAAATGTCTGATCTTCAACTACCAACACTTCTATAGGGCCTTTATCTAAACAAAGAAACAAGACAAATAATAGTACATGCAACATCACATACATCATAAATAATATTTACAATAAAACCCAGTTAGTCTGAACCAAACTAAGTACAATAAATATCCACAAGATCAGTGACCTAGTAGGATTATAATCCCTAATGTCATCAAGTTAAGTACGGTTACAATATTTTGCATGTTTCACGAAAAAAATAAAACAATAAATAAAGAACAGAATAATACAGAAGCTGTATTCAGTATTCACGGTAGAATTTTACTTACTTAAAGGACAGATGTAACATTTTAAATTAATATAAAAAATTATTTGTTCACAAAAATTAATTAATTTTTGCCTATTAGTTCACTACATTTGCAACTATAAAATGGACAGTATAATACTTGGTTTACAGTACTTATTTAGAACTTTCATGAACACACATGTATTATAAATAATAATTAATCAATTGAAAAAAAAAATACAAAATGTAGGAACCCACCTGAATCTCCAGTCCTTTCTGGTAGACTTAACATGCCTAAAAAATTAGAGGAGTCCAACAATTTATTATAAATAATATGTATTAAGTCTATTTCTGGTTTTAAAAATATTTATAAAGCAAATGCTATGTTTTATAAACTGGGATGTATTTCATAATCTAAGGACTTTTGAGATTACTATAAAAACATAAACGTGAGCTATTTTCATGATATACAATGTATTTTACCTGTTTGTGTGATATGATTAACGAGCTCTTGGAATTCTGCTGGGACGTCCGCTTGTTTCCATCGCTCATTGTTCAAAATGAGGCTACAATAAACGAGATTCTTAGAGGTGCTGAAATTCTTACATTATGTTTTCATGCAGTTATTCTAAAATACATCACAGAAATTTTACCCAATAATTAAACTATCTACATTGCAATGATTACCTGAGTTTGGTCCATCTTTCCTCATGAAATCTGTTCACAAATTTAAGTGCCTGCAGAATTCAAAATAAAAAGGGTAAGATTATTATACATCCACCTCCAAAAATCCATCCTGCAAAACATTAAAAAACATTATGCACGTCACCAAGCTAAAAAAAAAAAAGCTGAAATTCAAATTCTTTTCGTGGTAAGTCTGCTCTTTCATTTACTGAAAACCAACTTTTATTCACGACTACATTCTCGATTTACCGGGATAAACAAGTTCGTGACGATTAATTTTCACAAACAAGCCTATTTAGGATCTCTTAAGGAGGCTGGCGGGTCAAAAATTTAATCTTAAATTAACCACCAGATTTCATTTATTTTTTTAGATATGGTATATTTAGCTGTCAACTATCATTTGGCAAAGAAAAAAATCATTTATTTTAGTTTTAAAATTTTATCATTTTGTATATCTTTATATGGAGCTCTCCTTTTAAAGGAGATTGAAATAGTCTAAAAATGGCTGCCACCCCCTAGCCTCGTTAAACTTGTTCATAGACACATAGACTATAATGACCGGTTCGCAGCGAGATATATTCGAGATGACCAGGCTCTCGCGAATTACGCAAAAATTTCTCGCACATGAATTAAAGTTGGTTTAAAGTATTTTTCTTTTTTTTTCTTTTGTTACCACATTCTATTCTCTTTAAGAATCAAATCTACCTCAGAGAGCTTCCTGGATTCTGGCCCAGTGGTTCTTGAGAATATTTTAATGACCCTACCCTATTTTTGCCTGTACTTGATTATATCTTCACTTGGAAGGCGGCTTGACTTTCAATTGTAAAATCTAGTTTCTCCTTTTTCCATGGCAATTTTAATACAGACAAATGGACGTTAGATAATGGGTGTTAAGAAAAGCTCACTTGTAAATTACAAAGCAAATATATTTCAAGCAATAGACACTTACCTTTGCCCTGGCTACAATGACCTTGACACGTTGATCGTGGGCGTGGTCACACACGGCACACAACATTTCATTGAGGTTGGTTTGTACAGTAACATATTCAGCCTCCGTGATCATTACATCAGCTGCCTCTTCACAGTACAAGAACTAACATCTGAAGAAAATTCCTAAATTACAAACTAAGTTTGTTTTCTTAGTTTGCAATTAATTTTCAAAAAAAATTAAATTTAAACTGTTTACCTGGTACTCAGTGCCTGGTACTCGTAGATACTTTTATAATTCTCTTTTGTGATGCAGTAATCCATTTTCAACCTAAAGTAGTTGTGAGGCAGAACATTGAGTTTACATAAAGGTACATTTTTAATTTCTTGCAATGTGTTCTACAATTTGTTTTTTGTAGCACTAAATGTATTCCTAATGATTTTTTTTCCTTTGGATCCTTCTTCACATCATCCTGATAACAGTCTATTAGAGAATGTCAGGCACAGTACAGCTACACCACTTCAAAACCTTGTTCTTTAGACTGATCATCAAAATGTCACAGTTTTTTTTATGATAGCATATATACATCATTACATTTTTAAGAAAGAAAAATGCACCTAACTCATTTCTAATATTCTTTTCTCGACCCAAATCTCATGAAAAAATCGAAAAAAGAAACAAAAATGTCAATAAATAATTTTTATTATTTGTATAAATATTACTGACACATTTTAGCTTCAGAAATCACAGACATCAGAGAATAAACAGTCTCATAAAATGCATACGAATAAAAAGTTTGGTTTTTAAAAAATGCCATTATAATAACTTAGAACATGTTGACATGAGAGAGTGAGTTGTCTCCCCCTTCAATGACCAGTGTCTTATTATTGCACACAGAGAAATAATGACCATGCCAGACTGTAGAGGGCGCTGTCACCTCACGTCCCACACATCGTTCATGTCCTGTGCTAAACTCTCCAACCCTCGTAAAGTTTTAAATGTCCCGGAATAGAATGCTAAGTCGGACTTCACCAGTCTGAAATTACAAAGATAATTTAGCAACATAGAGCACTGTGTAAATTTAATGTTCATTTATTGGAATATAGGGGCAAGAATTAATATTGAGAAAAACATTAAAATAATAATTAAGAAATGATTTTCATTTTTGAAGATTCATGAGGACATAATCTACAATGCTTCACGCTGGCATGCTTCATGATCATTTACCCACATTGAGGTCAGATATTAATCTATGTTAAGGTAAGATATTTACCGAATTATTGAGGTTAGATTTTTATCCATGTTGATGTCAGATATTGACCCATGTTGAGGTCAGATATTTACCCATGTTGAGATCAGATATTTACTCGTGTTGAGGTCAGATATTTACCCATATTGAGATAAGATATTTACCCGTGTTTAGGTCAGATATTTACGTATGTTGAGGTTAGATATTTACCCGTGTTTAGGTCAGACATTTACGTATGTTGAGGTCAGATATTTTCCAATCTTGAGATCAGATATTTACCCATGTTGATATCAATATATTTACCCAGGTAGAGGTCAGATATATACCCATGTAGAAGTCAGATATTTACACATGTTGAGGTCAGATATTTACCCATGTTGTGGTCCCCTAACTGCTGTCTGATTTTTGTGGTCCCCCAATTTTATAGAAGACTTCTAATGTAACTAACTGCTGTCTGATAGCTTCTTGAAACAGCTTTTTTTGTGAAGAGCTCCTATAATATAAAGAAACAACCAGTGAGAGCTCGTAAAAAATGATCATGATTAATGAACTTTGCCATTCTCAATGGATAAATTTTTTCCTTCACAAATTCTAAATGCCTGATCTGTTTTATGCATGAACACATAACCTAGAAGAGTGTCTATGTATTTAAAAAATACATGAAAAAGTAACAACTTGCACAATTGAAAGTTAATCATAAACTTTTGGCATCTTTTAAATTTAAAATGTTGAATACTACTGGTTAAACTGAGAGCTGACCTTGATTTGATCTGGCAACAAAATGTCAAGGACAGCTTCATGCATTTTGCTGATTTGTTTACAGATGGACCTAAAACACATGGAGGGCATTTCCTTCACTTCCCACTGAAAAAGAAACAAAACACACAAAATACACAAAAATCATTATTTTACTGAAAAAGAAACAAAATGAAACATTCCATTTATAAAAGAAGCTTTTGCCTTAAATTTAGAATGAAAAAGTAAATATGTAATAAATAGAAATCTTTAAAATATGGTCAGATTCAATAGATACATTCATTATGTATGACCTTTGGCCTCTATACTGATCTTTGACCTTAGAACTGACCTTTGACAGTTGTTGAGCTATGACTCCCTACATGACAGTAACAAGTTTGTTTATTATCTCATTAATGTGGTCACAGTAATCCTGAAATAACAATAAAACTCAACACAGTTAGAAGTAATGACCAATAAAATTTCAAATATACTGCTTCACCTAAAACACACAAGCGGTCCACAGGCCATAATGGTCACCTGAGTATGATACAATCTGTAAAGGATTCATAGAATGGTAATATGCAAGATATGTATAATAAAACAATATCTAATTGATAGAAATGAATAAATAGGAAGAATATGAATCAACATAAAGTTTGTTTGGTAAACCGCAACAACACTGGAAGTAATTTTAATTGTCTGTATATGTTGGCACTCTCTGTATTTCCATAACAAGAGATGTTTGTAAAACACTTATGCCCCCTCCCCCCAAATTGGAATTTTTCCAAGTCCAAGGGGCATAACTCTGTCAAAAATGGCACAATTGTACCCAAAACAGAACTGACCTAGATAATCATGTGTTTTATCTGTATACTAAATTTCATTTCAGTATGTGCAACGGTTGCAAAGAAAATGAACGGAAACAGCAAATAATTGGTATTTTTCTAAGTCCAAGGGGCATAACTCTTGTCAAAAATGGTGCAATCATACCTAAAACAGAACTTGACCTAGATATTAATGTGATATATCTGTATACAAAAGTTCATTTCAGTATGTGCAACGGTTGCAAAGAAAATGAACAGAAACAGCAATGATTGAAATTTTTCCACGTCCAAGGGGCATAAATCTGTCAAAACTGGTGCAATCATACCTAAAACAGAACTTGACCTAGATATATTAATGTGATATATCTGTACAAAAAATTTCATTATGGTATGTGCAACGGTTGCAAAGAAAATGAACGGAAACTTCAAATAATTGAAATTTTTCTAAGTCCAAGGGGCATAACTCTGTGAAAAATGGTGCGATCATACCCAAAACAAAAATTGACCTAGATATTAAATCTGTATATTAAATTTCATCTCAGTATATGCAAAGGTTGTGAAGAAAATGAACAGAAACTGCAATTAATTGGAATTTTTCTAAGTCCAAGGGGCATAACTCTGTCAATAAAAATGGCGCAATCGTACTCAAACCAGAACTTGACCTAGATAATCATGTGTTATATCTGTATACTAAATTTTATCTCAGTATGTGCAACAGCTGTGAAGAAAATGAACGGAAACAGCAAATAATTGGGATTTTTCTAAGTCCAAGGGGCATAACTCTGTCAAAAATGGCGCGATTGTACCCGAAACAGAACTTGAACTAGATATTTATGTGATAAATCTGTATACTAAATTTCATATCAGTATGTGCAACGGTTGCGAAGAAAATGAACGGAAACTAAGTGGACCGACAGACAGCAGCAAAGCAATATGCCCTCCCTTCTTTGAAGTGGGGCATAATTAATATCATCAAACTTAGAACAATATAATGCTTCAACTTGAAACTAGTCAGAGATAAGCAAAAAGTCACTTATCTACTGGCCTGTCCTACTTTTTCATTGATATTTTTAATAAAAAATTATATAAAATGTACATGTATTTTTAGCTGCTGTTTATATTACAGTAAAACTCAGTTATAACGAAGTCACTGGGACCTGGAAATTACTTGCTATACCTGTTATTTCTTACATCCGTATAAGGAATTCCTTAGTTGAATAGCTAGGGATCAAAGACAACTTTGCTATATCCATGAATTTGCAATATCCATGTTCACACTAACCAAGTTTTACTGTACTTACAAGTCTGCCTGACCATTAAAACTACAGAATTACTTTACATTTAAACAAAATGAAACCCCCACTCCCATAAAAGTATAAAAAGCTCAAATATCTGCTTCATTACAAATGTAAGATAGGAAGTCTCAATTGTTCAATGAAATTATATCATCCAATTGTTAACTTGTTAGAAAATGATCTTGTGTCATGGGTATAAATACGATTAAATATTTTAGGGATATGTTAAAAATAAGCAGCGTAAACAATTCAAAAAATTAAATACCCAGTGTATATACAGACCAGGAAGTCTGAAAATACCTGACAGGTAGATAACACAGGTGGGTCACGTGATATTTGTACAGGATTTGGCCAACAAGACAGACGCCATTCAAGTCAGGTAATAATTTTTGGTTGATTCATTTGATAAATTTTGTTATTTGATTTTTTTTTTAATTTTTAAAAGACAAACAATATTTGTCCAATCAATATTTTGCATGTAACATGATCTATATATTCCTTTCTTGATCTTTACATATTCTTGATCACGTAATGTAATCAAGGTCATGGAGATCGTTAAAGGTATGACTGAAACAGGGGGTGTATATTTTTATCAGTTGAATTTTGTAACCTACATGTTTACATCACATGATTTCTAAACTCCTAAATGCAATATTTACATTAGAGATAGCAGTGAGAACTTGTTTATTGTAACAGGTTGGGAACACATCCCCTTTAGCGAGATCATCTCGCTAAAGCGCGATTATCCCGCTGTAGCGGGAGATAAAACATTACCATAAACGGGAATTTTGTTATTTTCGTTATAAAATAATCAAAAATCTCGTGCATATTGAAAATCCGGGAGAAAGCTGCATTGAAGCAGAATTAACTACAAAAAAACTGACAATATTGGCCAGAAATTCTAGACAATCACTGCTGCGTGTGAGAATAAGATGCTGAAATCCACGTGTAAATCGTGCCTTTTTAGCGAAGGTTCCAAGATTTACAGTCATATTTGTTTTTGAACCATATAAAATATGTATATTTATCCACATTATATTCGTTAGGGTCTTAGCTTAACCTTTCCATTCTTGAACAAAAGTTAAAAATAAAGCTCTTTAGAAACCGATGATATTTGCTTAAATATTTGACCTTTAGTTGACGCAAAGAAGTACGGAAGCGCAACAGGGTTGTAAAGTTTGTGGAAAAGTCATGATATAACCTAAATGTGTATAGAAAATGGGTAGACCATTAATTTAACGGAGTATTGAAAAGAAATTAATGAAAAAAAAAGTTTATATTGATTCTAACCGATATTGACTTCGTACAAATGTTGATGCATGGTAAACTTGTAAATTCAGGAAAGCATGATTTAACGGCGTCGGAAGCAGATTGGAAAAAGGGGGGATTGGTAATTCAAAGAAAAAAATCAACCTGAAAAAAAAAATTGACATGCAAAAAAGTGGGGAGTTTGACCATTGTCCAAACCTGAAAATTCTATTTCGTGCAGGTAGAAAGGGGGGGGGGGTAGCTTCGAATTTTCTCGGTTACCACTTACCCATCTTTCATTAACACAGAAACGTGCCTATTGCAAGTGTAAATAAACATGCTACCTTGAATTAAATTTAATAACTATACGAAATGAGAAAAACAGAAATGCAAAATTGCATTTTTGAAATTGCAGCTAATTATGTGTTGCTCCTTACGTGTTGTTAATTATAATTTAAAGAAGTTCCCTAGGTATTCGTATTTTAATGACATAAATTCTTAATGTTTTTACTGATGGCAATGAACAGTTCTAGATCTACGTTTGAGGTCACTTTAATTGCGTTGAAAACAAGTTGGGATCATGCATAAGTTAAAATGTGTAAATTTTAATAGGGAATCAGATACTTTCCAAAACATAAACTACAGGAAAGCACACAGACCAGGTGGCATTTTTAATCTTTAAAAAAAAGGGGGGGTCTAAAACCTTTCCCCCCCCCCCCAATCAAATAAATTAAAAAAATACTAAAAGTGTTGGTTGTTATTGTTAAATGCCAAGTCGACAAAATTTCAGCGGTATTTTGGCGGCAGATAATACTATACTGGTAAAGACATTCTTTATTTTGAAAGAATATCTGGAGACTATTGTCACCTTTAATAGCTTCCTTATTAAAAGATCGAGTCATAATTGATCACCGATAAGACTTTCAATTAAAATTGTAAAGATTTAAAAATGCTTTAGTTACCTACCTACTGTATTTGTTTCTAGCACCCCCCCCCCCGCACCCCACCTTTCTGTCCATCTACATGTACCATCTCTAGTCGTCTGAAATATCACGTTTCCAATATAACTTGCAAAGTTTGAGACAGTGCAATAGTAAAGAATAAAATATTTTCTATGGTTAATTAATTTACGTAGGACGAGAATTTAAAACTGACACTGAACTTATTATTTTCACGGGTAAAATATACAGAAAAATTTAATAATATACATGTATCAGTTAGAAGATCCTTGAAACTCTGACGAGTGAAGCAAAGAACCAATATTGTGCTTCTTACAGTAAGAAGGTGGGACTTTATATCAATCAATCAGGCGATTTGGAATTTATAGGTCACCAAACAGACTTCGTGTCGAGATCGTCATGCCCTTTGGAAAGTCCAAAGTGACGGACACCCCATCACTATATCATGCTGTATATATACTCCCGCTTTTCAAGCAGGTGTATTAAAAGAAATATGGTAAACATGCAATTACAATAACTGTATAACCGAGGTAAGTTAGTTGTACTGATAATTATCACCTGTGGTCCTCCGTAGGAAGTCTACGCTATTGTTAATAAACTTATATTAATTTCCATGATTTGCAGCTATAGAGGCAATATTTTGAAGCACATTTATTGAGATGAGACAGTAAATATTTATCACATGGGTTAACATACTCCCTGATTTTCCTTTTTCAGAAGTTAACTCGATTACAGTTTGAATCTCGGTACAAATCTCGGTTTTCCGAGATGTATTTTCTCCCGCTACAGAGGGATAATCGCGCTATAGCGAGATGATCTCGCTAAAGGGGATGTGTTCCCAACCTGTGTAAGGGTGACAAGAAAAGACAACGACGTGATGCGATGTGACCTGTGTAAGACCGCTGTGGCTCAGATGCACTGTGATACATGTCTTGTCAACCTGTGTACAGCTTGTGTTGGTAAACACTTCTCTGCTGATCTCTCAATACCTCATAAAATTGTTGCTTTTCATGATAGAAAATCCACTCTCTTCTACCCTGGGTGTAAAATTCATGTCCAAGAACGATGTAAAATGTACTGTAAACAATGTGACATTCCTGTCTGCGTTAGCTGCCTTGCATCAAAGCAACATTTAAGTCATGAATTATCTAAACTTTTGGAAGTTTTCAATAACAAAAAGGAAATGATTAAAAAAGAACAAAATGAATTAAATGATACAATTTATCCAACCTACCAGGACATTGCCTCTGATGTACAAAACAGAATGAGTCAGTTACAAAAGGAATATGGAGATCTCTCAACAGCCATAACAAAACATGGAGAGGACTGGCACAGAGAAATTGACAAACTTGTCCAGAAACTTAAAGCGGAAGTTGATGAGATGAAAAACACACAGTTACAAACTCTACAGAAACATTTGGATGAAATAATGAAGAAAATTTCTGACATCAAAGAAGAAATTGATTTAATGGAAATTGCTACAGACACTAATGACTTGTCAAAACTGTTCAATATAACATCCAGTGTAGATATATACAGAAATCTTCCAAACAAAATTGTTCCATCTTTACCCAAATTCATTCCAGAAAAAATCCAAAAGGAAGACCTTTGTAAACTATTTGGATCATTGTCATCAAGTTCTTTTACTTCAGATGAACATGGCTACAGCATGAAGACAACACAGAAATCACCAGAAGCTGGATCCTCTCCTCCAGTCAAACAGCTGCTTGATGAACCAGAGACTGTTACTACCATAGACACTGGGTATAGAGAACTTTACAATGTGGTCTGTCTGAGTGATGAAGAAATCTGGACAAGTGGAAATGACAACACCATGAAACTCTACAACATTAATCAGGGATCACTACTCAAGTTAATCAGAACCAAGTCAGGGAACAGACCATTTGACATAGCAGTGACAAAAAGTGGAGATCTAGTTTATACTGAATACAGAGATAAATCTGTGAACATTGTGAAGAATAAGAAGATAGAGGAGGTGATCAGACTACAGAACTGGCTACCTCAGGGTGTGTGTAGTACCTCCTCTGGTGACCTCCTGGTTATCATGAACAGTGATGATAACATACAAACAAAAGTTGTCCGTTATTTTGGCTCCACAGAGAAACAAACCATTCAGTTTGATGATCAAGGTAAACCACTTTATTCATCATCAGGAAGTATTTTTATAATTGAATATCAAAACATTATTGAGAACAGGAACCTGGATATCTGTGTGTCTGACACAGGAGCTAATGCAGTAGTGGTGGTCAATCAGGCCGGGAAACTGAGGTTCAGGTACACTGGACATATTCCTGCTGCAAAGAACGAATCATTCCGTCCACTAGGAATCACCACAGACAGTCAGAGTCACATCCTTACAGCTGATTGTGACAATGACTGTGTCCACATTATAGACCAAAATGGACAGTTCCTCCGTTACATAAACTGTGGATTGTGTGTAACTTGGGGACTGTGTATAGATACAAATGACAATCTGTTTGTTGCTCAATGTGGAAAGAAACAAGTGAAAAAAATCAAATATTTGCAGTAAATTACATCACATTGTTACAATAAAACTACGAAATCACGTAATACTTTTGTGGTTTTAAACATGAAGTTCATTGTCAATGCATATCTGAAGGGAATTATAATCACTACACACAGGAAAACAAAAAAGAAAAATACTCCATGCATGAAAACAATGTGTATATTTCACATTAAAACACTTTCTTCATGCTCATTGAAGAGAAAAGTCAACATCTGTCACAAGCATTTTGTAAAGTTGCATTATTATATTAAACATATTCAAAACAAAAATTTGACCTTTTTTACTGACAGACCATAAACCTTGTGGCCCTAGTAATAACCAAAGTAAATTAAAATAGTCATACAATACATAATCTTTTCTTTGAAAATAATCCTTTGCAAATTTTGCTGTAATCCCTAATTCTATTGATTTGAACATATCTAGGCACTGTCCTTGGGTTTCAAGAATAAACTTCATGGAACATACAATTAAATTTTGAAACTTAGGAGGGAGCTAAGGCAATTGATGAATCAGACTCATGCCTCATGACTATATTCAATATTCAACCTAATAGATACTAACAAGTATGACTTGGCTCATTGGTCCCTATAACAGATACTTATGATTATGAGCTTAATAGTACCCTAACAGATACTTACTAGTGTTACTTGGCTTAATAGTACCCTGACAGATACTTACTAGTGTTACTTGGCTTAATAGTACCCTAACAGATACTTACTAGTGTTACTATATAATAGTACCCTATATATATATATAGTGTTACTTGGCTATAATATACCCTATATATATGTGACTATATAATAGTACCCTGACAGATACTTACTAGTGTTACTTGGCTTAATAGTACCCTGACAGATACTTACTGTGACTTGGTATAATAGTACCCTGACAGATACATATGAGTGTGACTAGGTATAATAGTACCCTGACAGATACTTACTAGTGTGACTAGGTATAATAGTACCCTGACAGATACTTACTAGTGTTACTTGGCTTAATAGTACCCTGACAGATACTTACTGTGACTTGGTATGATAGTACCTTGACAGATACATATGAGTGTGACTAGGTATAATAGTACCCTGACAGATACTTACTAGTGTTACTTGGCTTAATAGTACCCTAACAGATACTTACTAGTGTTACTTGGCTTAATATTACCCTAACAGATACTTACTAGTGTTACTTGGCTTAATAGTACCCTGACAGATACTTACTAGTGTGACTAGGTATAATAGTACCCTGACAGATACTTACTAGTGTGACTTGGCTTAATAGTACCCTGACAGATACTTACTAGTGTTACTTGGCTTAATAGTACTCTGACAGATACATACTAGTGTGACTAGGTATAATAGTACCCTGACAGATACTTACTAGTGTGACTAGGTATAATAGTACCCTGACAGATACTTACTAGTGTTACTTGGCTTAATAGTACTCTGACAGATACATACTAGTGTGACTAGGTATAATAGTACCCTGACAGATACTTACTAGTGTTACTTGGCTTAATAGTACCCTGACAGATACTTACTAGTGTTACTTGGCGTAATAGTACCCTAACAGATACTTACTAGTGTGACTAGGTATAATAGTACCCTGACAGATACTTACTAGTGTTACTTGGCTTAATAGTACCCTGACAGATACATACTGTGACTTGGTATAATAGTGCCCTGACAGATATTCACGATTTTGACTTGGTATAATAGTACCCTAACAGATACTTACAAATGTGACTTAGCTTAATAGTACCCTGACAGATTCTTACAAATGTGACTTAGCTTAAGAGTACCCTGACAGATACTTACAAATGTGACTTAGCAATAGTACCCTGACAGATACATATGAGTGTGACTAGGTATAATAGTACCCTGACAGATACTTACTAGTGTGACTAGGTATAATAGTACCCTGACAGATACTTACTAGTGTGACTAGGTATAATAGTACCCTGACAGATACTTACTAGTGTGACTAGGTATAATAGTACCCTGACAGATACATATGAGTGTGACTAGGTATAATAGTACTCTGACAGATACTTACTAGTGTGACTAGGTATAATAGTACCCTGACAGATACATATGAGTGTGACTAGGTATAATAGTACTCTGACAGATACTTACTAGTGTGACTAGGTATAATAGTACCCTGACAGATACATATGAGTGTGACTAGGTATAATAGTACCCTGACAGATACTTACTAGTGTGACTAGGTATAATAGTACCCTGACAGATACTTACTAGTGTGACTAGGTATAATAGTACCCTTACAGATACTTACTAGTGTGACTAGGTATAATAGTACCCTGACAGATACTAACGAGTGTGACTATGTTCAATGGTCTCTATGACAGATACTCACGAGTATGACTTGGCTCTATGGCCACCCTGACAATTGGAGCAGCATCAAAGTAGAGATCACAGAAAGCTGGACACATCAGGGTACTGGACACAGTGGCTGATTTCAGGATGTGGTCCTCCAAACCTCCAATTCCTGAATTAAAGCACAGCAAAAAAAACTTGATTATACCTTCAATTTTTTAATTCATCAAAAATAGCTTCCCACTTCTTGTTAAGAAAAATAAAAGCTTTAATGCATTGGGTCAAATCAGAAAGTTTGAAAAATCAAATTTTGTAAAATTCCAAGATACATTTGTATTTTGTATGTTACAAACCCAGTATGTTCCCTGCTGGAATGTGGTCCATCCCCTCCAACTCCCTCCCCATGAATACAAACAATTCCTTGATAGTGACACAGGTCACATGATCATCATGTGACAACTCCTGAATGCTATTCACTTCTTTTATTTCCTCACCACTGTGAATCTATAACATGATAAAAAGTCTATGTAAAATAGTATACAGTCATGTATAACAATATGCATGCATTAATTTACAAAGATTTCTTTGATAAGCATTTCAGATGTTTAATGGCTAGAATTTTAATAACTTGGGTTAATAACTTTATAGATTAAGTACAACATAGACAGTCATTATGTAATCATAATTAGCTGGTCTACCTTTTTGGATATCAGGGCTGGATCATGTTTGGGTCCCAGTACATACAGCTTTTGTCCCTTTCTGATGGTGCCACTAAAAACCCGCGCAAACGCAACAAACACCAAGTCTGTCTCCTTCTCTTTACTCTCTAGGTCATCCTCAGGAAGGGGGCTAAGGGCTGTAAAATGTTATTGTAAGATTTAAAAAATGTCTATGTACATTCTGACCTGACAGTCAAATCAAATAAGTCGTACTTGGACATTACTTACTGTTCATTTTAATAAAATGTACACTGTAAATTATAAACTAACTGGACACACTAGAACCTTTAAAATCATTTATATCTCAAATGTCTGTACAACCTTCAGTAGTCTCCCCTTCCTGAGTGACTGCCTCAGTTGTCTGCCCTTGGCTCCTAGCTGCTGCTCTTTCTGCCATTTTTTCTTTGGCTTTTCTTCGTCTTTCTGCAATCTCAGCTTCTGTTAAAGGTCTGTCCAAATGCAGGAAAAAGTGTAAAACTGTACTCTTTTAAACAAGAGGCCCACGGGCCTTATAGGTCACCTGAGTATCATGTAACAACTTTCCAGCAATTGTATTTGATTCGTGTTTTTATCCAAAAGCCATGAAATTCACAAATTTTGAAAGAGGCACCATTGCTTATCAAAGGGCAGATTTCAAAGCATTAATTTATTTTTAGTCAAAGTACTCCCCTGGTACCCCTGACCCAGCGGCCCTGAAATTATCTATTTTGAAAGAGGCCCCTTTCTTCATTATAAGGTCAGCATTTTTTTATGTTTAGGTTTAGTTATGAACATGAGAATAAAAAAGTCCCGAAGGAGAAGGAAATAAAAAAAAAATTTTGATAAATCAATTATTAACATTTTGTACATTCTCTTTTTATGCTATCCTAATAGGCTCCTTACCACTGGACACATAATGCTTACAAATAGGTAAGTAGAACATTTAATTGCTTATTTCATCATCTGCCAGTTTGGGCAAGTTATATAAATTTTGTGATGTTGATCAAAATATATTTTAAATAATCATTTCTTGAAAAGTCTTTCAATATATCTTCATTTTTTTAATATGTGTTAGGTGAACG
Source organism: Saccostrea cuccullata (assembly GCF_032062105.1). Lineage (NCBI taxonomy): Eukaryota > Metazoa > Mollusca > Bivalvia > Ostreida > Ostreidae > Saccostrea > Saccostrea cuccullata. Next base: position 129,819 of record NW_026918621.1, on the reverse strand, counting down.
TGTAGACATTGAATATATGGATGCCTAAAATCATAATTCGTATCATAAAACAGACAGAGAGTATTGGGGAGTAGGGTGAACATTTTTTCAATTAAGTGTAAAATATTTTTTCTGGCTGATACAAATGATACTACATGCCTGTATATATTTGTATATTCTTGCCTTTTAATAGTTGAATTATTCTTATATTTCTTCAGGTTATTGTTTATTTCTTCCTCAAATGGACTTAACTTCTCCCATAGTTTTATTCATTACATCTGATGCATAAGCAACCCTTTTCTGAAGAATGATGTTTAGACTGTAAGCTATAACAGAGACCTAAACAATGTCGCTGGCAATATGCAATAGCTACCACGGGCAGTTTAAAACCTGGGGGAGGAAAATAATTTACAGACAGATACTTTTGAAACGAATACATAATTATCTCACGAGCATGTCATTGTGCAACAAAGTCGTCAGCATTTTATTTGTCCTTTGAACGGGTGAAACGTTTTGAATGGCACTCTTATCGATGAATTTTACACTAAACCAAGCTATCTTCCCAGATCTAGCTTTATTTACCCGCCGTTTCATCGTAAAAACCGGAAGTGCGAGTTCGTAAAATTGAAATCTCGATCTCGACTCAAATTTGACATCGGAAAGAAAAAAAGTTGTTTTATTTTTTTATGAAAATTCAAAACCTTGAGCGGAGAGTTTGTAAAACTGAAAATAAAATAAATCCTGGCCTTAAATATGTAATTAGATCATTATCATATTAACCAGGAGCAAAGGATAAGATGTTCAAAGAATTCATGCATTTCACTAAATATAATCATTTAAGAGCCCCACCCTAAAACAAGAACCCCTGACCCTTGGGCCATAAAATTCACAATTTTGGTAGAGACACTCTTGCTCATCAAAACTATGTGCTGATTTAGTTTATTTAATACCCAGGAGAAGATTTTCAAAGAAATAATGCATTTTCACTACCTACTTATTTAGCCCCGCCCTAGCACTAGAACCCCTAACCCCAGGGCCATGAATTTCACAATTTTGGTAGAGGACTCAATGCTGATTACAATCATGCAAACAGTTTGACTGCTTGATGTCCAGGAGTAAAGAAGAAGATTTTTAAAGATTACATTAATTTTAGTGGTTTTGGCCCCACCCCTCAGGCCCCAGGGGGGGGGGGGGGGCGGGGATCATGAAATTCACAATATTTGTTCCCCTTCACCCATAGATGCTTTGTGCCAAATTTGGTTGAAATTGGTTCAGTGTGTTCAGAGAAGAAGCTGAAAATGTTCAAATGTTAACGCACGACGCACGACGACGGACGAAAACAGATAGCAATAGGTCACCTGAGTTTACTCAGGTGACCTAAAAACTGTAAAATCTAGTTGACCTTTCCCATTACAAACAGATCGACGGAACTACATTTTCTGACGTAAAAAGAATTCATATGCTAATCGAGCACAGGCGATACTTTCTAACTGACCAATCAGCTAAATGAAATTTGTTACGAGTGAGTACCACAAAAATACTATGGAAACATGCTTGGAATTTTACTGCTTTCCGATATTTTTTATGCCTTTGAGTCACAGATTAGACACGGATCTACATATGTACCATTTCCGAGACCACAGAAAGGTTTATATACAGTTACAAACAATGGATAGAATATACATGATATGCATTAGTTTAAACTTTTGTAGCGTGGTGAGCAATTCGCTAGGTCTACACGTATTCCCGAGTATCCGTGAATTCATGCAAGTTTCATGTGCATTTCTTGTCCTAAAAACCGTAAATGCTGAAAATCCATGCGTATTAATTAGTATAAACAGCATTGACTGACCATTATAAAAGTTTGAAATGTAGAAAAGGGTAACAGGTAAAATTGACGTAAACCACGTGTCTGCGATACAATGTAAACGGAGTAAACCAGCATGTTTTGTTGTTCTGTCATCGGATTGGACAATATAATTTTATTGGAAGTCCTTGTATAATCTCTATAAGTGACGCTTCATAGGAATTGCTATGAGCATGATATTCAACAACATATATTTTTGAAGAATTGTCAACCATGCCTTGATGGAACATAAAAATGATATTAAGATTTATGTAATGTTATGTAATGCTGGACTTCCTAACCTTTTTTTTTGTAATTTTCAGCAAGTGTCTGTTCAACTCTTTCATATTTTAATTTTACATTGTACAGTCATGTATAGGATGAAGATGTCAGTAAGGATATTTCAAAATATGATCATATATATTTGATTCGAATTGTTTTTGCATGAAAGCGTAATTTTTATTTAAATCCACATTTTTTTATGAAAACATGACAAAGATTCATATTATTATGGTAAAATAATTTGTTAATGATATAATGAAAAACTAATTGTATCACATCGGGAATAATTTAAATCAAAACCCATGGATTATAACACAGTCCTCTTTAATATAGGTTCATGAAATGCGAACTTTTAATAAAAACTTTTCATACAGGTACATGAAATTTTATAGATTTAGAATTTTTCAAATGGTCTCTATACCTTTTTATCGTAACATTGTGTTTCTAAACCGACATATGGTCTCGACACATTCATGTTTATCTGTTCATTAAAAATATCAGTAAATGTTCATGCTAATGCATTAAAATGTAATTACATGGATCCTGAACAATTTAATGCAGTGATATGCAAACCTAAATTTACCCCCTAGCACGAAAAACATTATGGCTGTACTAAATTTACAACTTTTAAGAACATTGTTCTCCGATAGATTTACATCTTGGAGTCTAGGGAAATGCATATGTTTTAATACTTGAAGAACATTTTTCTCCGATAGATTTTATGCCTTTTGTCAAATGACTAATGACTTTGGCACTGCATCCTTACCTGTCTATATAAAATTATTTCTTGGAAACGGTTTAGTTTTAAAATACCATACTATTTCTGAAATTAAATACAGGTAACTGTACCTACCTATATCAAGTGCCTCCGATAGTATCAAACAATCAATCAAAAATTGCCTTCATTTATGCAAGGATATTGTGAGGTAACAAAAAACACAGATTAAAAGAAGTTTGCAAAAAAAAAAAATCTTTTTAGCTATCTCCAAAACAGGTTATTTCTGTTATTTCCCTTTAACCAATTAAGACTTGCACAAAGCTAAATCCATAAACTGTGATCAGAGTTCATATATTTACTTGATTACCTTAACAAAATGCAAATAAATATTGTATTAATGATATACATTAAATACATTGTATGAAAAAACCCTAACACATAACTAAAATGGTCAAACTATATAGGAGGAGGAATAATAACAAGAGGCCCATGGGCCTTATAGGTCACCTGAGCATTATGCAACAACTTTCCAGTGATTGAATTTGATTCATGTTTTAATCCAGAGCTATGGCATTCACAATTTTGAAAGAGGCACCATTGATCATCATAACAATACACTTAGCAGTTGCTTAGTTTGTTTACTTAATACCCATTGGCAGGGTAGGGGAACAAAAAATGCATTTCAAGTAATCAGTAATATTCAGCATGATCAGTAATGCCCCAATCACACATGAACCCCTGACCCTAAGCCTTAGATCCACACATTGCACAATTTTTGAAAAGGCACCCTTGCTTTTCAAAAATATTTGATTAATACCAAGGAGCAGATTTCAAACAATTCATCCAGTTTCAGTATACAAGTACAGCCCCCCGCTCCTTTATGGTATTCCTGACCCTGAGGCCTTGAAATTCACAATTCTGGAAGATTATGACCTTTGCTCATCATAACTATGTAGGTAGTTCATCTGCTTAACACCAAGGAGCAGAAAAGAAAACTTTCAAAGATTTAATGTATTTTCCCTATATTCTTGGTATGCTATCGCTTTGTTTTGATAACTGATATCTTGTTGATTTTCTGTCTACCAGACAAAGAAGTGGATTAGTTGGAATCCTCTTTTTTCCAATAACTTCATCTCTCACAATAGCTCGTCTGTATCGACAATTTAAAAGTGTCTGCATGACACTCCCTCTTTAACATGTAATGATGCTCGTGAGGAGTTCATTTCACATTCATGCACACACGCGCATATAACTGCCTCTGTTTATGTTAAGAGGCCTTTCATGGAGAAGAGAATTTATAATGTCTGTTGGGTTTTCCTGAATTAGTTCCTGATGATAAGTTTTTTCGATCCTAACCGAATACGGAAGTGAGTCATTCTATAAAAATCAGTGATATAAGCACCGATGGGAGATTCCTATTCCTAGATAAGATTTATTGATACCAATTTGGGGCCCATCAGGGCATACAAGTAATAAGAAAAAACATACAAGAAGAAATTCAAAATTGATAGCAACTAACAAAAGATAAATGATGTTACAGCAGTTGGGGATTACAACATATATAATCAACATACTGTAAATATAAGTTTTTTTTGTTTTTTTTTTGTTTGTTTTTTTTTTTGCTAGAGTATAAACATTATTAGTCTTTTGTATTTATTTGTTTCTTTGTTTAACATTGCATAATTTGCTATTTCTTATTTTAAAGATATTGATTAAAAAATTACCCAGCTTGATGAGCAATTAACATGTCATACAGAGCCCCGCCCTATCACTGGAACCCCTGGCCCTAGGGTAATAAAATTCACAATTTTGGAAGAGGTATTCTTGCTCATCATAACTATGTAATTAGTTTATTTCACTCCTAGGAGCAGAAAAGAATTTTATTTCAAAGAATTCATGTATTTTCACTATATAATCTATAGAGCCCCCCCCCTCTTACACCAGAACCCCTGATCCTGGGGCCATAAAATTCAAGATTTTGGTAGAGGCACTCTTGCTCATCATAACTATGCACTTAGTTAGTTTTGTATAATACCCAGGAGCAGAGAAGAAGATTTTCAAAGAATTCATGTAATTTCACTATATAAGCTATAGAGACCCCCACCCCTTTCACCAGAACCCCTGACTCTGGGGCCATAAAATTCACAATTTTGGTAGAGACATGCACTCTTGCTCATCATAACTATGCATTTAGTTAGTTTATTTAATACCCAGGAGCAGAGAAGAAGATTTTCAAAGAATCCGTGTATTTTCACTCTATAATCTATAGAGCCCCCCCCCCCCCTCTTACACCAGAACCCCTGACCCTGGGGCCATAAAATTCGCAATTTTGGTAGAGGCACTCTTGCTCATTATAACTATGCACTTTGTTAGTTTATTTAATACCCAGGAGCAGAGAAGAAGATTTTCAAAGAATTCATGTAATTTCACTATTATAATCTACAGAGCCCCTCCCTAACACCAGAACCCCTGACCCTGGGGCCATAAAATTCACAATTTTGATAGAGGCACTCTTGCTCATCATATGTACTTAGTAGGTTTATTTAATATCCAGTAACAGAGAAGAAGATTTTCAAAGAAATAATGCATTTTCACTATATACTTATTTAGCCCCGCCCCAGCACTAGAACTCATGACCCCGGGCCATGAATTTCACAATTTTGGTGGAGGACTCAATGCTGATTACAATCATGCAAACAGTTTGACTGCTTGATGTCCAGGAGTAAAGAAGGAGATTTTTAAAGATTGCACTAATTTTAGTGGTTTTTGCCCCACCCTTCAGGCCCCAGGGGGGCAGGGACCATGAAATTCACAATTTTTGTTCCCCTTAACCCATAGATGCTATATGCCAAATTTGGTTGAAATTGGTTCAGTGGTTGCAGAGAAGAAGCTGAAAATGTTCAAATGTTAACGCACGACGAACGACGACGGACGAAAAGTGATAGCAATAGGTCACCTGAGTTTACTCAGGTGACCTAAAAATCACTGATTATGTGTAACAAAATCTGTGAAATGGGATGGACGCTGCTGAATTTTGCGACCCTGTTAATGGGGGAGATAACTCTGGTCTGCACTACCCTGACTGAGCTGTTCCTGGTTCGGTCCTACTCATTGGTTTGTAATATTTCTGAGAACTGATCCGTCGTCAAGCGTAGTAAGTAGGGGACACTAGAATATCAGTTAATATGACAAGTTGATCGTCTGTAAACATTTGTTTGTGATCATGCCAATTTCATTTCATAACCTTCGATAAGACACTTAGTGTTCTCTCCGCTTGACTCGCCGCTAGGTGTCTCCCTATAGAAATTTACTCATTCTTTGATTTGGCTCGTGAGTTACACTTACCTGGAATTGTTACAGTCCACTACACTTCGTGGTGCCCGTGTTCATTGTTACGTTTTTTTTCCCCTCGACCTTGGTTTTATGAGGAAACATTCGGATGTGTTGAGCATACCAGACAGTTTCATGTCCTTCTCTAACTGGTCGAGAGAGCAAACTAGGCGTTCTAGGTCGAGTTCGCCGGCGAATTCAAAAGAACACGTTTTTCGACATGATGGTTGCCATTTTGATAAAGGTGAAAACCCTAGTAGTGGGCACACAAAAGCTCAAACTCATAGTAAGAGTAGAGCGAAGAAAAGGAGACACTCTAGTTCGAGTTCTGGCTCCAGTTCAGATTCTTCAAGTTCTGACGGTTCTAGGAGTAGCAGTGATTCTAGAGCTTTGTCTCGTAAGTCACAGAAGTCGGGTTCGGAATCCATTAATTCCAACACAGGAAGTAGAGAAAACGAAAGTAGCACCTCTGAACCAAAAAGAAGCGTTACGTCAGAAACGATTGAAGTTTACGAAAGATTTGACATTAATAACGATGTCAAAGGAGAAAAATTTGACGATGAGTTGAAACAGTTTTGTCATCCATTTTTTAATAAATATTTCAGTGATGAAACCCTGAAAACTAAGATCTTGGACAAGTATCCAATACCGGATGCAGGTGATCTTTTCAAAGTGAAAAAATTAGATTCTTTCATCAGTCCTTTACTGGAAAAGAAAATCAAACAGTTTGATAAAGGAGCTGACAAAGGGGCACAAAATATTCAGTCGAGAATTTACAAAACTATGGGACCACTTTCCAAGTTGTGGCGTACTTTGGAAAATTTACGGTCTGCTTCCGTGGAATCTCATGAAATAGATAATGTAGATGTCACCCACATGTGCTCTTTACTGGAACAATCGGTTTGTTTACTGGGCCAGGCGAGTGTGGCAGTTGATCATCACAGAAAGGACGCCACGGTGAAAATAACGGGACATTATAAGAAAGCTAAGACCATTTTGGATGAAAATTCAGAAGCTTTAGAAACAAGCAGGAGTAAACTGTTTGGTGATAAATTTATAAAAATCTTAAAAAAGACAGGGAAAAGAAGAAAAGAGGCTAGCGAGGTAGCTGATGCTTTCAGCCAGAAAAAAAGAAAAGAAAGAAGTCGACTTTTTACAATCGACCTTCTACTTCCTATACCAGCTACGGGAATAAGCAAGGGTTCAGACGGCCCTTTCAAGATGGGCCCTCCGGCAGATTTTCGGAGGGCCAAAGATACAGGTTCAACAGCCCTAACCAGAATTACAGAAAGACGTCAGACAGGTATGGACAATATACCTCAAAATTTAGAAAGGGGAAGAACTCTTACTTATGCAGAAGAAGCGTTAAGCTCATTTTCTGTAGTAGTTCTACAAAAATCAGAGATTTTTCCGGAAATTCTGGGTTTAAATCTGCAGTTGGTAGATCAAAAAAATGTAATCCCTGTTGGGGGGAGGCTAAAGTATTTCATAAACAATTGGCAAAGAATAACAAAAGATCTAACAATTCTAAGAACAGTTCAGGGAGTTTCTTTAGATTGGATAAGTCATCGAGTTCAAGAAAAAATTCCTCAGCCCCCAGTTTTAAGCTCAGAACAAGAAAACATTCTTCAAGAAGAAATAACAAGTTTGCTACAGAAAGATGCAGTAGTAAGAATTACTCCCCATCAAGATCAATTTGTCAGCAACATGTTTACAGTCCCAAAGAAAGACGGGGGACATCGACCCATAATAAAACCAGACAATATTCAAATTTTAATAAAAATAGACAATATAACAGCTGTAGCACACATAAAAAGATTGGGCGGAACAAAATCTGTATTACTAAATTATCTGGTAAAACAAATATGGGATTGGTGCCAAGTAAATCAAATCTCACTAATAGCAGAATTTATTCCCGGTTCTCTGAACACAAAAGCAGACTGGGAGTCAAGAAATCAACAAGATTCAGGGGATTGGATGTTAGACAAACCAATTTTCAATCAAATTATGAATCTTCTGTGGTGGTGCAAAGTATACCTTTTTGCCTCTCGTCTAAACCATCAACTTCCTCAATATTTCAGTTGGAAAGGAGACCCAGGGGCCAAGGGGATCAATGCTTTTCTTGGAAGGGAATGAAAGCCCCCCCCCCCTTCAGTCAGATAAGCAAATGTTTAGAGAAGATAAGGCAGGAACAGATAGAATCAATAGTACTGATAGCACAATTTGGAAAGCTCGACCATGGTATCCTCTTCTGTTAGAAATGTTAATTCACAACTGAGTCCTTCTTCCACCATATCCCCATCTGTTAACATCTCCAACAGTCTTACCTCATCCTCTCACATCAGAAAAATCCCTTCATCTAGCTGCATGGATGGTTTCGGGAAACACACACAAACAAGGTCTCTTTCTAGAGAAGCTGCCTCTTTACGCTCCCAAGCATGGAGACCAGGAACTAGAGCAGCTTACAAAAGTGCCTGGGGAAAGTGGGTTGACTGGTGTGGTTCAAAATCATTTGATCCCATTCACTCCCCTCTGAAACCTATTCTAGAGTTTTTAACTGTTTTGTACAATGAGAACAAGCAGTGCAGGACAATTAATACCTACAGATCTTCAATTTCCAAAAACCATGCCCTTGTAGAGGGTCAACGTGTAGGTCAACATCCTTTAATTGTTACTCATATGAGAGCTATTTTCAATATGAGAACCCCAAAACCAAGATATCAAGAATCTTGGGATGTAGACATTTTACTCAAGTTTATTGATAACTTAGGTGATAACAGAAGCCTTTGTCTGAAAAAGTTAACTTGTAAATTAGTGGCATTACTTGCTCTGACCTCAGCTGGCAGAACTTAACCAGTTGAATGTGAATTTCATGATAGATTCTTGTGATTGCATTTCATTTAAATTGTCTAAACCTACAAAGACTTGCAAGCCAGGGAATCCTTTACATTCTATTGTATTCAATGCTTTTGAGACGAACACTTTATGTGTGGTAGAATGTATTAGATCTTATATAGAAAGAACAGTTATTTTTAGAAATGTTTCTTACAACATTGACAGATCCTGGTTGTTACTGAGTTATGTTAAACCACATCACCCAGTGACAACTAGTTCTATTTCTAGATGGTTAAAAACCATAACGGCTGAAGCTGGTATTAACACTGACCAGTTTAAAGCTCATTTCACTAGGTCAGCTTCAGTATCAAAAGCTTATTTGGCAGGAGTTTCTGTTTCTGAAATTATGCAACAAGCTCATTGGGCAAAGGAGTGTACCTTTGCCAGGTTTTATTGTAAACCAGTACACAAGTCGAGCTTTCAAAATTCAGTATTGAAAAGGTAATAATAAGGGCTTTAAAAGAACGCTAAGTATCTTATCGAAGGTTATGAAATGAAATTGTAGATTTCATAAGCACACGTAGTGTGTGCAATGGAATCCTAATTTCATGAATAACCTGAGATAAGATATGAAAGTGTTCCCACCCACCCTTCCCGTTACCTTTTTTGTTTTTGTATTGCATTGGTTATATCATTGTTTGATATTAACTCATCACTACCTGATATTTTTCAGATTATAAGAAGACTGGACAATTATAAAGAAGAAAGAGATTTTTGTTGAATATAATTGTAATTGAATAAATCAATTTAAGGTAGTCCGATCCTCAGGTTTGTAAAATTAGCAGTTATGTAATCAAAAATACTCATAAAAGTATCTCTGAATCCACAAAGTTATGTTAATTTATCCACAGTATTTCTTTAAAGTTAAAGATTAAAGTTAATCATATTATATAGGGAAAATTGTAAAATCTCCAATATTTTTGCAGAAAAAGCGAATTGGAATATCAGCGATGCATTTTCTAATTGCAAATTGATCAACAAATATATTTTAGGTTAAAAAACGATAGGTATCCAGGCATTCAGAGAAATTGTCATGATTTTTATACTTATTTGGTATCTCTTGTCTTCTATTTCCGTCAAATATAGTATAATACTCAGTGTAAAAGGCTTTTGCTATCATTGCAAGACACCACAGATCACTTCTTATTTAATATCATGCTAATAAGCATTGGTATCTAAGTCTGGATTCAAGAAAATCTTATTTCTCTAAAACGGTATTAATTTTTTCAGTTTATAGGGTACAAATGTCAACTTTTAAAAGACCTTTTCTAAGATTTCCAAAAATCTTGAATCTTGTAAAGATGAATAAAATGAAAATTGTTGCATGAAGAAATTTCATTTTCAAGCTTCATTTTGTAGCATTTCAAATAAAATATCAATGTTTGGAGTTATCCTTCCTGGCTGAGGATCGGATATCCTTAAGAGTTTACTTCATTTGAGTTTTTCCTTACAATGTAAGGTTTACGTTGTACTCCCTCACCAATTCGAAGAATGAGTAAATTTCTATAGGGAGACTTTTTATATGGCTATTCATAGCGTCACCTTACGGCGAGTCAAGCGGAGAGAACTCTTTCATATCTTATCTCAGGTTATTCATGAAATTCCACTGCACACACTACGTGTGCTTATGAAATCTACAATTGTCCTGGTGTGTTCTACGGAAGTTTATAGAGTTTTCTTCACAGTCCTCTGCAAAAAAAAAATAATAACACCATTATTAGTTAATGCTAAATACTAAAATCTGATTGGTTTAGATACATTTTAAAACCGATATGTTACCATTAACTGACAATTCAATAGCTAAGTAAAACATTGAATAGTGTTCTACTGACCTAAACTGGCTGAGTTTACGTAATGATCTGAATTTGTTGACATGAGTGTAAGATTCAAGTGACCTTTCAGAATTTGTTGAGTGAAAGTTTTTTCTACTAACCTGAATTGGTTGAGGGTCGTTGACATGGTAACAAAGGTCCATTAGGATCTGTGGCATGAACTCGGGTACATTTGTTAGGATAAGCTTCCACTAGAGCACTGAGACCTAGGACACCAGCGTGACGCTTTATTAGGGCCTCCAGAGGCATTGAGTCCGCTAACTTACGCTTCTTCACCTTGTTCTTACTAAGGACTTCGAAGTGTTCCTGTTTAAAACAAGATTTCTTTGTGAAACACTGATGCCCCCGTATGGCAACTTAGCATAGTATGGAAGTCTTACTGGAAAACATTTTTCAAATTTGAAAGTAGGCCAATGTTGAAGTTTTTTCAATAAGTACAAAAATCTCAAAGGTCAAGATCAAAAGGTCAAGGTAATTAGTATTCAATGAAAGGATTTGATACAAAGAATACTTGTGTAGAGTATGGAAGCCCTAGCCCGTTCAGAAGTGATGACTAAGGTTATTTTTTTTAAAGTAGGTCAAACTCCAAGTTTTTATTATCAAATGAAAGGTCTTGGCACAAGGATTAAATATGTAAAGTATGAAAGCACTAGCCCTAAACCTTTAAAAGTTATGGTCAAGATTTGCTTTTTTAAAAGTAGGTCAAACTCAAAGGACAAGGTCAAAGGGTCAAAGTTCTTGGTATCCAATAAAGGGTCTTCTTACAAGGATTACAGATATGAAGGCTGAAAGCCTGATCCCTAACCGTTCAAAAGTTACGGCCAAGGTAAAAGTTTTTTCACAAGTACAGAAATCCACAAGGTCAAGGTCAACGGGTTAAGGTTGCTGATATCCAATGAAAGCTCTTTCAACAAAAACTACATATGTGAAGTATAAATGTCCTGTTATGTTGCAACCACTATTGAAATAACGAAAAATGTTAAAATAATTATATCAATAGTGGTTGAGAGTACATTTCAATAACAAACATAATTAGTAACCACTATTGAAATAATAATATCAATAGTGGTTGAGAGCACATTTCAATAACAAACATAATTAGTAACCACTATTGAAATAATTATGTAAATAGTGGTTGAGAATGCATTTCAATAACAAACATAGGTAATAACCACTATTGAAATACAACCATTATTGAAATAATTATATCAATAGTGGTTGAGAGTGTATTTCACTAACAAACATATGTAATAACCAGTATTGAAATATGACCATTATTGAAATAATTATTTCAATAGTGTGTGACAGTGCATTTCAATAACAAACATAGATAGTAACCACTATTGAAATACAACTACTGTTGAAATAATTATTTTAATTGTGGGTGATATTCATTTCAATATCAAACATAGGTTGCAACCACTATTGAAATAATGATCACTTTTGAAATCGAGATTTCAATATGGATTAAATCATTAATTTCAATTGTGCATTGAACAAAGAATCCAATATAAATTGAAATAATTATATCAAAAGTTGCTGATGTGGTGTAACTTTTCTTCCAATACTTGTAGTATTTCAATAGTGGTTGAAACCTATGGTTACCATAATGAAATGCACTCTCACCCACTATTAAATAATTATTTCTGTAGTACTCGTATTTCAACAGTGATTGAAACGTTTGGTTATTATATTGAAATGCACTCTCACCCACTATTGAAATAATTATTTCAATAGTGGTCGTATTTAAATAGTGGTTATTACCTATGTTTATTATTGAAATGCACTCTCAACCACTATTGATATAATTGTTTCAATAGTGGTCGTATTTCAATAGTGGTTTCTAACTATGTTTACAATTGAAATGCACTGTCGACCACTATTGATACAATTATTTCAATAGCGGTCGCATTTCAATAGTGGTTACTAAATATGTTTGCTATTGAAATGCACTGTCAACCACTATTGATATCATTATTTCAATAGTGGTCCCCATTTCAATAGTGGTTATAACACTGGTTTCTACTGTTCAAAAGATATGGCCAAAGTAAAAGTTTAAAATTTTCATGTAAAAGTGGATCAAACTGCAAGGTCAAGGTTAAAAGGTCAAATTTGGTGGTACCCAAAGAAAGGTCTTGTCACAAGAAATACACATGTGAAATATGAAAATCATGGCTCTACTAAATCAAAAGTTATGGGCAAGGTTAAATATTTGGCGGACAAACAGACAGACAGCTAGACAGATGGATGGACATGACAAAAACTATATACCCCCGAAACTTCGTTTACAGGGGAATAATTAATATAGGTTAATGCTAGATGTACATATTCTTCCGTTTTCTATGTTTTTTTATTCTTAAGATTTTCAAGAGAAAATATATATTAAGGTACAATTATACTCTGATAAGAGAGATAACTCTTAAGGACACACATGTCTATTATTCTTTTATAAATTTGTCAAGTTTAAGTGAATTTTTTGTCAAAGTTTGTCCCGCAAGCCATGCTTTAATTGTATGAATTTTATTCAGCATATACACTTCCTTTGGAAAGTTATAAAAATTTCATATGAGTGAGCAGAGGGTTTATGAACCTTAAAAAGGTCATCTTAAAAATCATGTTTGTTTGCCCTTTTCCAACTCAGAGCGAAAAATTAGTTTGGTAGATAGGTTGGTAATTTTGTTTCAAAGAAAAAACAAGTTGTGTTCGTGACACTGATGCCCCTGTAGGGTAACATAGCGAAGGTTAATTTTTCGCCAATGCAAATCAAACATGTTGATACCCAAAGGAAGACCTTCTCGACAAAAATACAAATGTGAAATATAAAACCCTAGCATTATCTGTTCAAAAGTTACATATATGACTAATGTTATAGTTTCTATAAAGGTTGGTAAAACTCTGGGGTCAAGGTCAAAGGGTCATGGTTGTTTGTTTCTAAAAACAAAAAAGTTTGTCACAAAAATTACATATGAAAAGTATAAAAGCTCTAGCCCTAACTGTTCTAAAGTTGTTGCTCAGGTTAATATTTTCAAAAAAAGGCCAAACTCCAATGTCATAGTCAAAGGGTCAAAGTTGTTGCTATCCAATGGAAGGTCTTGTCACAAAGAATACATATCTTAAGTATGACATTTCTAGCGCCAACTGTTCATAAGTTATGTCGAAAGTTAAAGTTTGCAACTCTGTTGAAAAAGTGTGTCAATTTCCAAAGTGAAGAAGTCAAATTTGGTGTTAGCAAAAGAAAGGTCTTTTGAGCAGTGTGGGAACTTTTTTTTTCGTGTCAACAATATGACTTAAGTTTTTTTTTTATATTACCTAGTAACCAAAAAACTTCACATTTAAGTTTCTGAGATAAAAAATAATAAGATATAAATAATTTAAGACTACATTTGTCTGTAGAAATTCAACAATTACCAGCATATCTTTTTCCATGTCCAGAAATCCACAATGTACCAATCCACTCAATGTTATGCCTTCCATCTCTCTTACCTTTAATACAAATTCAATTTATTATAATTACATCTAGTATTGCAAAACAGAAAAAGACTGCTTTCATCTCGTTTCAATGGTGTCACACACATTTTTTTTTCCTTTTAAACAGCTGCATGCAATTAATTCAAAATTCTGATTAGCGAAAACATGGACCTTCATACATGTATCAGTGTCCAGAATCTGGTGATGTAACCTGTGTGAGACCGCTGTCACTAATTTTGTTATTTGTAAAAAGAAATGAATATTCTTTAATACATATAAAAAATAAATGACTTTTTGTGTATACGTGTACATTGTAATATGCACTAAAGAACTTTATCGTGATTAAAAATGAAAATGGCTCTACTGGTTTTTATTTTTAAAACAAAGGAGACTTAATTTGAAACTGTGCAACAACAATTATTTATAAATAGCTTTAAAATGATAGTCCTTTTTTTTTTCTTTTTTTTTTTTGGTGAGAAAATTTATTGCTATCAGGCTAATACCGTACGGGGGAAAACTTTTGCAGAAATTTCAATTTTTAAGAACCCTAGCAACACCTTTCATCAAAGTAAGGAAACATAAAATTTTTTTTTTTTCAGTGTATTCTATATGTCGCCAAGTTATATTGAATTGGATAAAACTGTAGGAGGAATGGTGTTTCACACAAATTTCAATTTTCAAAAACTTTGGCAACTTAGCCAAAATCAAATACTAAATAATAGAATTATGTATCTTAGTGTACTAGTGTATACTTTTGTTCCAGATTATATGTGCATAATTGAAATCAAGCCAAAACTGTAGGAATTTTTTTACTTGTTAACATACAGACAGATAAATGACAGTAACCTAAATGGAATATACTATCATAATCCTTCTGGTCAAGTAGATCAAAAGAGTATCATGTAAAAACATCACACGAACTATATATAATAAATTTTGTATTTTGAAGAGCAATTATTTGAGGTATTTAAATCTCCCTCCAGACCATGAAGTATAAACACCTGACAGGTAGATAACACAGGTGTGTCAAGTGATCAGTGTGTATATACAGATTGCACTTGGAAATCGATCAACAGGACAGCCGCCATTACTGAAGTCAGGTAAGAAACATTTGAGTATTTCTGTCCATATGAAAACAATTCTGAAAGTCGCTAAAAATTCAGTACTGCAGGCTTTAACTATGTAAACAAATTTTCCTTCCCACAAATATTCAGTGAACCTTGCAAATTAATATAAAGACTTGATTTCGCACGTGAATATATATCTGCCTAATGGTCTCAGGCAAAATGTAGTTTTTAGAGTCAGAAACATGCATGTTGCTCTCAAATGTATAGTTTCTAATTCTTGATATATCAATTTTTTATGCTTCAGGCACAAAATCTAATGATGGACCCCCGTACCAGTGCCCAGGACGTGACGCGATGTGACCTGTGTGAGACTGCTGTGGTACAGATGCACTGTGATGCATGCCTTGTCAACCTTTGTACAGCTTGTGTAGGAAAACACATGATATCTGATGAATCCAAGGATCACAAAGTCGTCAAATTTCAGGCCAGGAAATCCACTCCACTCTACCCTGGATGTACAATTCATGACAAAGAACGATGTGAAATGTACTGTAAACAATGTGACATTCCTGTCTGTCTTAGCTGTCTAGCATCAAAACAACATTTAGGTCATGAATTATCTAAAATATTGCAAGTTCTGGATGAAAAGAAGGACATTATTATGAAAGAAAGAAATGAATTAAACAAGACAATTTACCCAACCTACCAGGACATTGCCTCTGATGTACAAAACAGAATGAATCAGTTAGAAAAGGAATATGGAGATCTCTCAACAACCATAACAAAACATGGAGAGGACTGGCAAAGAGAAATTGACAAACTTGTCAAGAAACTTAAAGCTGGAGTTGATGAGATGAAAAACAGACAGTTTCGAATTCTACAGAAAAATCTGGATGAAATAAACAACACATTGTCTGACATCAAGGATGAAATTGATTCAATGGAAACTGTAATAGACAGCAATGACTTGTCAAAACTAATAAGTGTATCATCCTATGTACACACATACAGATATCTTCCACACAAAATTATACCATCTTTACCCAAATTCATTCCAGGAAAAATGCATCAAGAAGAACTAAGTAAAATGTTTGGAGCGTTATCATCAAGTTCTTTAACTTCAGATAAACATGGATACAGTATGAAGACGTCACAGAAATCACTAGAAGGTGGATCCTCTCCTCCAGTCAAACAGCTGCTTGATGAACCAGAGACTGTCACCACCATCAACACTGGGTATAGCAGTTACTTTGCCAATATGGCCTGTCTGAGCGATGATGAAATCTGGACAAGTGGATATGGCAGCATCATGAAACTCTACAGCATCAGTCAGGGATTACTACTCAAGTCAATCACAACCAAGTCAGGAAACTCACCATCTTATATAGCTGTGACAAAAAGTGGAGATCTAGTTTATACCGATTACAATGAAAGAACTGTGAACATTGTGAAGAATGAGAAGATAGAGGAGGTGATCAGACTACAAAACTGGAGACCTAAAGGTATAGTACCTCCTATGGTGACCTCGTGTTTATCATGTACAATGACGGTAACAAACAAACAAAAGTTGTCCGTTACTCTGGCTCCACAGAGAAACAAACCATTCAGTTTGATGAAAAAGATAAACCTCTCTATACGGTTGATTCTAGATATATTACTGAGAACAGGAACCTGGATATCTGTGTGTCTGATATTGGAGCTGGATCAGTAGTGGTGGTCAATCATGCCGGGAAACTGAGATTCAGGTACACTGGACATACTCCTGCTCCAAAGAACAAACCACCCAATCCACGAGGAATCACCACAGACAGTCAAAGTCACATCCTTACAGCTGATTTTGACAATGACTGTGTCCACATCATAGATCAGGATGGACAGTTCCTGCGTTACATAGAATGTGGACTGAGTGTACCCTGGGGACTGTGTACAGATACAAATGACAATTTGTTTGTTGCTCAATTTTTGAAGAAACAACTGAGGAAAATCAAATATTTGAAGTGAAATCTTTGATCATTTACAGCAAATCGTGACACTTATTCATCTTAAAATTATAATAATCATACAAAGACACTTTTATGTATTTATTATGATTATGATTAATGTATGTAAATATGCTACAATGTCATTTGCATTTGCTAAATATACATGTAAATATGATGTCTGATGAGTGGAATTTCGAGGAAAAATATAGTCTAAATTATAACGTTGTCAAAATTTCCACTGTAAATCAAGGCATGTAGCATTCTACATCTATCTAAATATAAACTGCCCTGATCCCAATGCAAATTAAGTCACTTCCATTTTGCACATAGGAGAAACTATCCCTCTTACACTTACAAGCAATTACTACACTCCATTTAAAAAAAAAGGTTTACTAAAGGCCTATTTTGGCTCTGTGAATTTCAAGAACATTGCAATTTTCACAAAGCCCATTGTTCTATAACTGGATTTGCAAAGAAACTTGTTTTAACGGAATGTAAGTACTAAGTCTCATCTTTATACTATTGTTAGTTTCGGGCTGTTGTGACTTGGTCATTTAATTGGTATATGGGCAGGGCCTTTTTTGAAAAGTGAATATAGCTCTTTGTTGTTAATAAATGTATTGCATAAATATCTAATAGAAAACACGATCATCACAGATGAGGTGGAGTATAAAGTTCTGGATTTCCTTTTTGTACTTTGTCTGGATCATGGTAAAAAGATTACACAACACCACGACCTGGATGTAACCGAGGATCGTTACACAGGAATGCCAGGACTCTAGTCCCATCACGTACAGAAATCAAGGAAATGTTAAGAAATAAAGTCTCTATTATTTTAATTAATATGACCCTTAAGATCCTGATCACTACATCAAATTCTTCAACAATATATCTTCTTACCATAGCGGGAGCCTAATTACTTTATGCCATGAACTTAAAATAATGATTCTACATTTTGTGTTACTGAGAAGTTTCTACAATTGTAACAGTGTTTTAGACCGTATCCATTGGACAGGATATGACATTTAAATTCAATTTCAGATTCATATCTATTTTTTAGCCCTGTTTCTGTTGTACTCACTTCTCTGATGGTCTCCAGACACACCGCGAAATTGTTCTCCTGAATCAGAGCCATACAACAGTCAATCTGTGTGATTAGTTGTACTCACCTCTCTGATGGTCTCCAGACACACAGTGACATTGTTCTCCTAAATCAGAGCCTTTGAGAAGCATGCCAGGGCCATAGAACAGTCAGTCTCCAGTTCTGTGTGATTAGTTGTACTCACTTCTCTGATGGTCTCCAGACACACAGGGACATTGTTCTCTTGAATCAGAGCCTGAGAGAAACAGGCCAGGATCATAGAACAATCAGTCTTCAGTTCCTCATCCTTAGTCTCACTCTCTAACGTGCAAATCTGAGGGGGAAATCAAATGAATCTTAATATCAAAAAGTCATTTTAAACCTAAAAAGTTTTTCTGCATATTTTTCATCACTCTGATTAAATACATGTGCATGTACTATCATATACTTGAAATACATGTATTTACGAATTTAAAAAGAGATCCGAAATGCATACTCTGCAATCCTCACAATAATACTTATAACTAGATGCGTTCTTGTTGCTGGTGCAACAAGCAGGTCTTCCGACCGATTTTCGTTAGAATTCTATGCTGCGTCATCCCATAAAGTTTCAGAATGTATTTTTTTTTGTTTACGTTCATTTACAGCAGCCTCTTAACATATCTCATGATTATTACATGTATTCCTCAAAATATCTCAAAAATAGCTTTTAAAAATCGGCAAAATAGTCCATACATGTTAAAAAAGAGAGAAAACTTATTTGCAACTGAAAAAAGACAGAAACAAAGAAAAAAAATTCAACGCCCACAGCGGGATTCGAACTCCTGACAGTGGGACAAACTTTGGTTTGGTCACATCTTTTCAATATATGCACGCATCAAGATACTAAACACATATTTAGAATTCTCATAAGACACACTATAAACGCTGTAAATACTAGAGAAAAATATTGAAAAACAAAAAAATTGAGAAATGTGACTTTTTGAATTCACTTCCGTTTACGACCGGAAGTGCCGACGACGAAAAATAAAGGTCGTTGCCCATAATGGAGTTCGATGTTCTATTACCTCAGTGAGTTTCACTTTCATATCTTTAACCGTTCTCGAGAAAACTGCTGGACAAAATGCCTTTTAAAAAATACAAAAAATCCCCCAAAATCGCGAACGGAAGTGAATTTTGAAAAAATGAAAAACACGTCTGGAGATATTCTCATGTTTCATCTTCTCTGAGAAAATCTTTGAAATCTGTCCACTCATAGCTGAGATATCGGCTGTACTATGAAAATAGAATAATAATAATAACTAGATACGATCTCGTTGCGAGCAACGAGTGGGTCTTCCGTTCGATTCTTGATGAGATGAGATAAGATTTTGAAAGAGATTTTCATTCTAAACTAATGATTTTCCATTATCTGTAAAAAGACATTGAACAATGAAGACTTCTAAAATCGAGTTTTGGTCCCTCACGGCCCCTAATATTAGGGATCAGCCCTTTTTTCTTCATAACATTTTGAAGCTCTTAGGATTTTGAGCACTTTCTGTTCAACAACTATTCAGAGATTCTTTTTCGTTTTCGAGTTATTCGCAAAAGAAATATTTAGGGGCCAACCCGTCAACTCCCTAATGGGGACGTTTAGCGAAAAATGAAAGGTTGCATATTGTTCAGAACATGATTTTGAACATCTTTTATTCAATATTACTTGTCAAAATATTTCTCACTTTCGAGATACAAAGCGTCAAAGATTTAGCCTTCTGGCCCCTTGTGGCCCCTAATTATGTAATGTACAACTTTAAAATCATAATATGCAGTTGTAGATTGTTGAGTTAAACATTTTTGCTTCAGTAATGTATAACAAAATATTGACTGTTGAAGAATTGTCGAAAAAAGACTTTTAGCCCCTTTGGGCCCCTAATTTGAGTACCCAGCCCCTTTTCCTGGATTTCGTTTTGAAGCTCTTATGATTTTGAGCACTTTTTGTTCAACAACTATTCAGAGATTCTTTTTCGTTTTCGAGTTATTTGCAAAAGAAATATTTAGGGGCCAGCCCTATAACTCCCTAATGGGGACGTTAAACGGAAAATGAAAGGTTGCATATTGTCCAGAACATGATTTTGAACATCTTTTGGTCAATATTACTTGTCAAAATATTTCTCACTTTTGAGATATAAAGCGTCAAAGATTTAGCATTCTGGCCCCTTGCGGCCCCTAATTATGTAACATACGACATTAAAATCATAATATGCAGTTGTATATTGTTGAGTTAAACATTTTTGCTTCAGTATTGTATAACAAAATATTGACTGTTAAAGAGTTATCGAAAAAAGACTTTTAGCCCCTTTTGGCCCCTAATTTGATCGCCCAGCCCCCTTTTCTGGATTTCATCTTGGAGCTCTTAAGATTTTGAACACTTTTTGTTCAACAACTATTCAGAGATTCTTTTTCGTTTTCGAGTTATTTGCAAAAGAAATATTTAGGGGCCAACCCTTCAACTCCCTAATGGGGACGTTTAGCGAAAAATGAAAGATAGCATATTGTTCAGAACATGTTTTTGAACATCTTTTGTTCAATATTACTTGTCAAAATATTTATCACTTTCGAGATATAAAGCGTCAAAGATTAAGCACTCTGGCCCCTTTTGGCCCCTAATTACGTACCATACGACATGAAAATCATAATATACAGTGGTAGATTGTTGAGATAAACATTTTTGCTTCAGTAATGTATAACAAAATATTGACTGTTAAATAGTTATCGAAAAAAGACTTTAAGCCCCTTTTGGCCCCTAATGTGATGAGTCAGCACTTTTTTCTTGATATCATTTTAAAGATCTTGTCATTCTGCACAAATTTTATTCAGTATCTTTTAACAAAATAATTATACTTTAAAAGATATGATGCAAAATGTCTTAAAAAATCAGTCATGATTCGTGTCCTAAATTTTGACCCCTACCGAGCTTCCATACTAGAAACTTCCGGAAAATATCCTGACCCAGGTGCAACATGGCAACATGTCCTCTATTATCACTGAAAATTTCAACGCTCTAGCTTAAGCCGTTATTGAGTTCTATCACAGACACGGAGGTCGTCTGATTTTTAAGAAAAGGGCGATAACTCTAGACCGGAAGTGATTTTCAAAAAATCCTTCAGCCGGAATTAACTTCAGATAATTCTGCACCAACCCTGAAAAGTTGAAACAAATCGATCGAAAGATCTCTGAGGAATCGTCGGCACAAAATTTGTGCAGAAAAAAAGAATAATACCAGATCGCCCGCGTGACAATCCGACGCACTAATCATTCGGCCATTGAAAACACCGCTTCAAATTTTTAAATACGAAAATCTCGAGATTGCCTTTTTTGATTCTAAAACAAATTACATATTTTGCATTCGCAAAAAAGTCACTGTTAGGATATCTAATATCAAAGAAAAATATTGGAAAACAAAAAAGTTGAAAAATTGCGGTTTTTTAAATTCGCTTCCGGTATCGACCGGAAGCACTGACGGAAGATTTGAAAGTATAGTGCAAAACTACAACATGTCATCTATTAGTCCTGAAAGCAACAAAATTCTAGCTTTTGTCGTTTTTGAGTTTTTGTGTCGACAAAATGGTCACTAAAAATTCGATTAAAGGTCGATAACTTCCGACCGGAAGTGATTTTTCAAAAATTAAAAAAAATGGATCAAGTTTAGATCATGATACATCATCTCTGAAAATTTCAAAGAAATCCGTCCATGCATCTCTGAGAAATCGTCTGCACAAAATTTGGACGAAGAAAAATAATAATAACTAGAGCAAAGCTCGTTGCAAAGCAACGAGAAGGTCTTCCGTTCTGTTTGACCGGAAGTAGCTTTCATTTTCAACAAAAATGAGAAATAACGCCTAAAAATGGTTTGAATCCTCTAAAGCTATGTTCATAAATGCAAAAATAAGCAATTTTTGATACTTCCGGTTTAACCGGAAGTGACGACGAAGGACGGAAAATTAATTTTTCTGCTCCCAGAGACATATGTTACCCAAAAACTTGATAAGAACGGCAAAAATACACGTTTTTGACTACTTCCGGTTTGGCCGGAAGTGATGATGCCGGACGTATTTTGACGACTCACATTGATTAAGCTTGTCATTTTGAACAACTTTGCTTCTTTGAAGTATTACAAATTCTCAATACTTTTCGAGATATTAAGTAAAATCTTTTGGCCCCTCTAGATCCCTTATTTTAGGGGTCAGCCCTTTTTTCGAGGTATCATTTGAAAGATCTTATAATTCTTCACAACTTTTGTTCTATATGTTTTAACAAAATATTTACAAGTAAAACGATATTAAAGAAAAAGTGTTAGAAAATTTGAAACGCTCAATATGATTTTTTTCAGACCATACCGAGCGTTAACGTGCAGTACTTCCGGTGAAATTTAACAACACAATGCAAATCTACATTTGTTGCTCTATCTTCCAGAAAAGGTTTCATCTTCCTGTGATGAGCGGTTTTTAAGAAGAGCGACGGACAAAATGACCCTTAAAAATCACAAAATTGCGAAAATCTTCGAACCGGAAGTGACGTCATCAAAATGAAAAAAAATGCATCAAGTTTTTTTTATGTTCTATCAGACCTGAAAGTTTCATAAAAATATAACGAGCCGTTTTTGAGAAATCGCGTGCACAAAATCGGGGAGAAAAAAAATAATAAGAAAAACAGTGGAAAAGAAACAAACGAATAACAAGAAGGTCTTCCGCTGAAGACGGAAGACCTTAATAATAGTGAAAAAGAAACAATAGAATAATAGAAGGGTCTTCCGTTGGAGACGGAAGACCCTAACTAGATACGATCTCGTTGCGAGCAACGAGTGGGTCTTCCGTCCGATTCTGAAGTAAAAAACGAAAAATCTTGCAGAAAAAGTGATAAAAAAAAATTGGACATTCGGGGGAGCGAACCCGGGTCGCCCGCGTGACAATCCGACGCGCTAACCATTCAGCCATTGAAAACACCGCTTCAAATTTTTAAATACGAAAATCTCGAGATTGCCTTTTTCGATTCTAAAACAAATTACATATTTCGCATTCGCAAAAGAGTCACTTTTAAGATGTCTAATATCAAAGAAAAATATTGGAAAACAAAAAAGTTGAAAAATTGCGGTTTTTTAAATTCGCTTCCGATATCGACCGGAAGCACTGACGAAAATTTGAAAGTATAGGTGCAAAACTACAACATGTCATCTATTAGTCCTGAAAATGACAACATTCTAGCTTTTGTCGTTTTTGAGTTTTTGTGTCGACAAAATGGTCACTAAAAATTCGATTAAAGGTCGATAACTTCCGACCGGAAGTGATTTTTCAAAAATTAAAAATAAATGGATCAAGTTTGGATCATGATACATCATCTCTGAAAATTTCAAAGAAATCCGTCCATGCATCTCTGAGAAATCGTCTGCACAAAATTTGGACGAAAAAAAATAATAATAATAATAATAGTGAAAAAGAAACAATAGAATAATAGAAGGGTCTTCCGTTGGAGACGGAAGACCCTAATAAGAAAATTGAAAAAGAAACAAAAGAATAATAGAAGGGTCTTCCGCTGAAGACGGAAGACCCTAAAAAAAACAGAAGAAAAACAGTAAGGTCTTCCGAAGGAAGTCGGAAGACCTTAATTACTACTGGAAGAAAAAGGAAAAGCTCTGGTGTAGTTGAGGTAAACATTCTACCCAGACCATCAGATATCCACTTTAGCACTGCAACAAAAAATCAAGAATTAGTCCACCCATCATAATTCTTTTCATGTTTTATAAATAAGACCATTTTCTTTGTTAATTTACATGTATATCCAGAGAGGTGTAAGCCCCCTCACCTGTTTTACACAGCCTTATGGTTGTCTTCCTCTCTTCATCCTCATCATCTTCCACCTCCATCTTCTCTGACGAGGAAGATGTCTCTCTGTGGTTCTCCTCATCTGTGAAAAATTCAAATACATTTACATCTTCAAAGACTTCATACAAGGAATACATCCGTGAACTAGAAATCCTTAGTTCTAACTGTTCAAAAGTTATGACCAAGGTTAAAGTCTTTAAAAAGTGGATCAAACTCTTCGGTCAAGGTCAAAAATATTTATACCAGCTGAAAGGTCTTGTTACAATAAATACACATGAAATATAAAAGCCAAAGCTTCAACTGTTCAAAAGTTAAGGCCAAGGTTAAAGTGTGTGTATTTTTTTTGGTAAAAGTAGGTGAAACTCCAAGGTCAAGCGGTCAAATTGGTGGTACCCAAAGAAAGGTCTTGTCACAAGGAATACACCTGTGAAATATGAAAGCCATAGCCCAACCCACTCAATTGTTATGGGCTGGGTTAAAGTTGACAACAGACAGACAGAAAAACAAACTGACAGACAGACAGGATAAAACCAATATACGCCCGAGATCCTTCGATCTGGGGGCATATAATGTTATTAATGCAATATATGATTACAGTTTTTCAGACTTTTACAAGTTTAATCTTAATAAAATATAAACCTACCTTTTGAGCTGCCATTATTTCCATTGTCTGATAGCACCAGGTCTTTGAGTGGTTCCAGCCGCCGAATCACTTTCTTGACAAAGTCCACTCCGTGTGGAGATTTAGTGGAGGAACCCGCCGTGGTGCTGTAGTCATAAACATGATGTTTGACATCAGGCTTAAACAGAGGAATAAATGATGATAATCGACTTTTAAAAAAGTGTTCCATTAAAAATATCACCTAGAAATTGAAACATTATATACAGTAAAATTTGTTCAATCCAGCTACCACTGGTTACGTGGACATTAGTCAGATTAATCAATTCTCTGGTTTATACATTAAAAATATTAAAATATATACAGGGAGAAAATTAGACAAGGCTTTGAAATTCACAAAGTATCATGAGCAAATTTCCACATCAGGAGCATACCTTCCAATCCTGTCCCTGACATTCTTATACCTGTGGGAGAGGTAGGGTGTCAGGAATTCTAACAGACGATGGAGGAGTTCAGGTACTCTCCCGTCCTGTCGTACTAAAGCATTCTGTACGGCAAACAGACGGCTAAAAATTATTAAATATGAAAGAAAATCAGCCATTTTCTTAGTTTCAGATTAATAATTCTAAGGTTTTTTTCAGTTGGGGGGGGGGAAGTGAATCACCTAAGGATCATTTATGGACATTTTATCACTCATCAACTCTGCAAAACTTTTGTTAAAAAAGTAAATAGATTATCATCAAATGAATTCCCCTTTCAATTTTTAAAACTTTATGCATATTTCTGACATCTCTTCATATTAATATTTTACACGGAGTCCTCAAAAGAATGTTATCTAGAAAGGTTCTCAGAATGGGGATAACCCAGTCCCAAAGGGCATTCACCTGTCAGAAAACATTCATAAGGAAGAGACGCAGTCAGTAGAAATTATATACTATTAGTTATCCAGGTTTGAGGATTTACCCAGCGTTCTATTCTATACACCATAAGGCCGAAATGTATATACGCATATACCCATAAATATGTATTCATCAGGGTTTTAAAATGAATCAGATAAAAAAAAGATATATTTTAAAATCAGACATGAAAAGGGTTAAATCTTAAAAAAGAAATGCATATTGAAACAATGTTTTTTTTTTTTTTTTTTTTTTTTACAATTGTACTGTTTCATTTGCAAGTAAAAACCTTTGAATAAATCTGACTTGTCACGTACAAAAGCTGGCATCAAGTACTGTTAACTTTCAACTTTTTATGAATTTTCATATCAAAATCTTATAAAGTAAAATATTTTTGCAAGCTTTGTGTAGATGTATATTGTACCTCTCACAACAAGGAGTCATTCCTGTTTGTGTAGATATTTACTTGTTCTTCTGAATTGTTTGTTACAAGGAAGATAGGAAAACAATATTGCATTACTCTTTATAAATCTTTAAGATTAACTATAGCTAATACAAGATAAAATCATAAGGATCTATCCATGTTTAAATAAGTTCATCTCATCAAAGCAGATCAGCACCCCTTTTATCAAAAAGTAGAGTCCTTTAATATTTTGTCAAAATTAAAGTCAGTAAAAACTGTCGTCGTTTTATTTTTCTAGATCTTCAAGTTAACATTTATTTTGAATACCGATGGTCAGAATTATGCCTTTTGTGTTTGTACTATTGAAATTCCTTATGAAACATCTACTGTAGTTGAGGAGGTGCACGAAAGATTATAAGTCCAATATTAATACAATTATGGACTTCAGTGTAGGTCGATATGTGGTTATAAGGACTCATGGCAATTGATATTGACCGAAGACACAGAAAGTGATAGCGACCGAGCCTGCGAGGTCGCTATCATTTTCTGTGTCTGAGGTCAATATCAATTGCCATGAGTCCTTATAACCTCATATTGACCGTTCACTGAAGTCCATAATAGTTATATTATATAATCACTCAAAGTGAATGCACCGACACAGTCCTAACACAACGGACTTGACTGTCATTTCGTCACAATGGTTATCTTTTATTATGACGTCACGTTCTGTGTTACTTCAGTGCAACTGAACGGCGTGTCGTGCAATATCATTTTCCGCGGACGCGCTTTCACGTCGCTATCGCAAAAGGAGGAATGTCATGTGACGTCCTTTCAGCCAATGAAAACAACGAAAATAATCCTCTTATTTAATATTGATTGTTATTGTATGGCACGCCGATTGGTTCAAAAATATTTTCTGCACGACCTTAAACAAAAATTACACGAGCAAGTCAAAACTTGCACAAAGTGCGGAAAATATACACAAAGTTATTGAAATTTACACAAACTATACAAAAACTACACAATCAAGAAAATATTTACACGATATAATGAGAAAATTACACAAACGTAAAAACAAAAACTGCACAAGTGAGAATACAACATCGACATAATATACGGCGCATCCTCATTGCGCACATTTCATTAATATTCATTAGAGAACAGCTCAGTGTGGCTTGGATGCTTGAGACGTTATAAAACAAGAGGATGAGTAATGTGTTAATTAACAAATATTTATTCAATCTTTTAAAAAGGATTCAGTCTTTCAGAATTACGCTAGACTCTCAAGAATATGCACACTGTGTTTTATACATTTAAAAATTGACAGGTATACAATATGCATATAAATTAACACCCCTCTAGTAAAAACATTCTACACAGTCATGAATAGAAAACGTAAAAAGAGGGGGGTGCATATATATTATCAGTTGCGTGTTTAATTGTTAGATTTTTTATGTCATTTACTCTGTATAGCAATATCTTTTGAAATTAAGTTCAAAACAATGATAATATCATAGTAAAGGTAAATAAATTAAAACAGCGTGAGGTAATGCAATAGAGTTAACAACAAATGAAACTCTTTTCCTCCACCACCCACCGTGTGTACTATGGTAATGATTAAGGTTGTGGATGCACAACCTTTTCATTTCGAGAGATTCCTGGCTCCCTGCTGGTGCTGGAATGAAAGACACATGTACGCTAATCGATTTATAGTTATTTGACACATCAATAATACCTTTTGATTGAAGGTTACTAGCAATTCATTCAGAGATTTTGAAGGAATGTTGCTGCCATCTGGGTTGTGGAATTTGCCCGATACATTTTTAGAAGTTAATAGTAAAAAATAAAAAACGAGCAAATAATTGCGCAACTTTAATTTTAATATTAAACGAATCCATCATTTTTTTTTCATAACTCGTAGTAAAATTATACAGTGTTTTACTTATGTGAATTTCTGTTTTTCTTGTGTAGATTATTTTCAATAGGTAAAATGCATATAAAGGAATTAAACAATTTTAAATTATATAATGCTGATACACATTTAGTATCGCTTTTTAAAGTGAGGAGGGGGGGGGGCAAATTATATTCAAACATTCTAATTAACAAGCAGAAAAAAAAAAGGTAAAGCGTCAAATCTCGAAAATCTTATTTCGTTGAGGTAGTGATCGAGGCACCTTCAATTCCAATCCAGCAACAAAAATGGGGCTTTTCAGTTGACATTTCACAATGGAAATAGGTTCTGTTTGCAAAAAAATAACAACAACAACAATAAAAAAGAGGGGACAGGTCCCTTCTGATGCTACGTGCCTGAAATATATTTTTAAGAATTTAAGGGTACGATATCCTGGGATTTGCCTACGCTCGACCTAACAACAGTTAAAAATTGGGGGTTGGGGTCAACCAGCATGTAAAGGAAAATTTACTATAGCAAAATCTATACTCGAAAATGAGGGGGGATGGGGGGGGTCTACATGCCTGATTGACGATTAATTTCGTTTCATAATAATACAAGTACATGTGTTACATTAAAAGTTTAAATCTAAAGTTTAACTTATCTATAACTATCTTTCCCCAAATTTGATTTAAAATGTCAAACTCAATGTGTTATCGCTGTGGAGAATCATTTTACAAGGGACATCTTACCAAGTGTAAGGCAATGAATCGACAGTGCTTTAGATGTCAGCAATTTGGTCATCTTTCTAAACAGTGCAGAAACTCTAATACAAAGCAAGTGACTATACTTATTGTGAAAAAGAAGTCAGTCCACAAAACAGAACGTGACCAGAAACGCTGGAATGAATTTCAGTCTAGACGCTCATCCGCCATGGAATTACCGTTTTACGGCATCGAATCACAGACTGAGTTTGTAATCGCGATAAACTCTCTGTCTACAAAGCCTTTCGGTGACCAACAACGCAAGAGCACAACATTAACGGATAAAATACGAATTTTAAAGAAAACTGTTGTGAACCAGGAAGAAAAACTTTCATCTTTAGAGAGTAAACTCTCGGCCGCGTGGAAAAAGAATAAAGACGATAAGGAAAGAAAAAAGGTGCAAGTTGAGGACTTGGAGGACAGACTCGCAGACGCGCGTACGAAGAACAAGGCCCTAGAAAAGAAAATCGGGAGAATGGACACAGAAATATTTGAGTTGAAAGGAGCCCATCAATCCGTGGCAGATCGGCTCGTAGCAAAGGAGCGTCAACTTAGTTTTATTAGGTTGATGCCTCCAGTACCCACTGTTCCTATCCCTCTACAGAAGAAAAGTGTCGGAACCAACACGGATACTTGTAGGGCCAGGGACGTCAGCGACGCAACCACACAAATGCCAGCAATGGAAGCGCGCAGGACAGGGAAAGTTTGGTACCCGCCAGGTCATCCCAACCACGTAGAAGCTAAAGCATCCTCGAGGAAAAAGAAACCGAAAATTGTTAAACAATCCGATCAACACGCTGCGTCTCATAACTATCCTGCATCATCGTATCCTCGGATAGTGTATCAACCTACGCAACAACGCTTTTCATCCTGTCCCCGACAGCCTTCCATACCGACAGACTATTATGAACCCTTTTATGGATATTAATTTCCATATTGAAATATCAGTGACTTTTTTTTTTTTTTTTTTGCAAAATGATTTGAACTTTCAAATATCATAAAGTATATCTAATTTTACATGTATATTATTCACTAATTTTTAATTTGTAGACTCTGGGACAGAGTCTTACTCGGAGAGGGGAAGGATTGTCACAAAGTAAATTTTACTAAATTTACTTTAAAATGTAACAATTTTATTTTAGAAAAAGAATTATTTTTAATACCTGTTTTTAACATATGCTTCAATTCATTTATCAATCAATTAATGTTTAGACAGTAAAAAGGAATTTGTCACTCAATATTTATTTAAGGAATTAGTGTCAATCCTCTACCTCAAAGAGTGTCCGACTTGTATGTGTGATAATTGCGTAAATGTGTTAATTGAAGTTTGAGTGAATCCCGTATGTTGTGTGAGAGAGTTAGTTTTAGATCCGCCGTGGACAATCCCGGACGTGAAAATTAGATGCACTGGACATTCCGTCATTAAGAAAAATATAGTTTATCTCTGGACTATTCCGAGTTACCAAAACGTTTGTGTGTGTGTCCGTGTGTGAACGTTATAACCTGTCTTTGTTTTATGTGTCTTCACTTGATTTATTTTTCAAAATATAAACTTTTACTTTTTACTGCTTGACTTTCGTTTAATAAATTTTTTATCACAAGTTCACTTGTGTTACATGTATAATCATGTTCTTTTTTTCATAATGGCCATTTACATGTATTTGGGTAAAAAAAAGTAATCTTACAAGAAACTTAGTGTTTGGAAAATAATTTTAAAAATCATGAAGTCGAATTTGAAATGTAAACATAGTTTGTTGTCTTGGAAAATAGTTGCCACACATCGAGCTCCATAAAGAACATAAATTATTTGCATTTTTCAATATTTGTTCTATTACACTGCTGTATCCATTCTAATTTTTTTATTACTTCCTATTTGTAACATTGTACGCATAGTTGTACTTAGTAAATCACAATGTTTTAAAAGTAACAAAACACAAAAGCGCGTGTACATAAAGCACATAGAGTATATATATTCTCCTTTTATCTGGTCCTTTTTATTAAAATGAAAACATTTATCATGCAATCGCCATTACGAATGAAGGTAACGATTACAAGAAATGTCTTGTTTTTATTCCCCATTTTCAAAAGTGAGTTATCTCCCCTCAAAATCGGAACTCTTCTATACTAGCCTAACTTCCGCGGACTACACATTACGATAATCCAACAAAATAGTGATCAACTTACACGCTGTATTCAAAAATTTTAAAAGAAGGAAACGGTTTGCATTTTTTTTTAGATAATGAATTATTTTATAAAAGGTCTGTTAGCCCCCCCCCTTTCTAGAAAGCTATACGAATTAGCCAGACACAAAGCATCGTCTTTAAAAGTGGGGGGGGGGGGTTAGCCAAAGAAATATTTTTTTCTTACCTTGAAAAGTTGACAAGCAAAGAAAAACCTTGCCCAAAGTTGAAAAAGCTACTTATTTCAGTACCAGTTCCTTGGCATACAATACTACATTTCTCTTATATAACTTTACCGTAGTATTAACTGTGTGTGTGTGTGTGGGGGGGGGGGGGTTGGCAACCTGTCTATCAAAGAACATTTTCAATAGAAAAAGTAATATTGGGAAAAAAGTGGGGGTGGGGCTAAGCTCCTTGACCCCCCCCCCCCGCAGTGCGTACAGGTACACAGTACGAATATGTAAATGGGTTGAACAGTTGAATATGAACCATAGTTGTGAAATTTGAAATTATTAGAATTACTATAATTGTGATTTCAATAAAATTACGGTACATATATTTTTTCACAGATGTACATGTATGTCAGTTACAGAGGTTACATGAGTCTCTCTCTCTCTCTCTCTCTCTCTCTCTCTCTCTCTCTCTCTCTCTCTCATATGGCTATTCCTTCATGTAAGTTGTCACGAAAATCATGGCAAACAACATCATACCATCACATTTGTCCAGCACAGACTCACTGGTAGAGTCAGCTGCATTTAGCAGCATTTGTCCAAGGCAGACTCTCTGATAAACGCAGCGGCTTTGTCCAGCACAGGCCCTCTGGTAGAGTCAGCGGCATTTAGCGGCATTTGTCCAAGACAGACCCTCTGGTAGAGTCAGCGGCATTTAGCGGCATTTGTCCAAGACAGACCCTCTGGTAGAGTCAGCGGCATTTAGCGGCATTTGTCCAGCACAGGCCCTCTGGTAGAGTCAGCGGCATTTAGCGGCATTTGTCCAAGACAGACCCTCTGGTAGAGTCAGCAGCATTTAGCGGCATTTGGCCAGCACAGACCCTCTGGTAGAGTCAGCGGCATTTAGCGGCATTTGTCCAAGAGAGACCCTCTGGTAGAGTCAGCGGCATTTAGCGGCATTTGTCCAAGACAGACCCTCTGGTAGAGTCAGCGGCATTTAGCGGCATTTGTCCAAGACAGACCCTCTGGCAGAGTCAGCGGCATTTAGCGGCATTTGTCAAACACACACCCTCTGGTAGAGTCAGCGGCATTTTGCGGCATTTGTCCAAGAGAGACCCTCTGGTAGAGTCAGCGGCATTTAGCGGCATTTGTCCAAGACAGACCCTCTGGTAGAGTCAGCGGCATTTAGCGGCATTTGTCCAAGACAGACCCTCTGGTAGAGTCAGCGGCATTTAGCGGCATTTGTCCAAGACAGACCCTCTGGTAGAGTCAGCGGCATTTAGCGGCATTTGTCCAAGACAGACCCTCTGGTAGAGTCAGCGGCATTTAGCGGCATTTGTCCAAGACAGACCCTCTGGTAGAGTCAGCGGCATTTAGCGGCATTTGTCAAACACACACCCTCTGGTAGAGTCAGCGGCATTTAGCGGCATTTGTCCAAGAGAGACCCTCTGGTAGAGTCAGCGGCATTTAGCGGCATTTGTCCAAGACAGACCCTCTGGTAGAGTCAGCGGCATTTAGCGGCATTTGTCCAAGACAGACCCTCTGGTAGAGTCAGCGGCATTTAGCGGCATTTGTCAAACACACACCCTCTGGTAGAGTCAGCGGCATTTTGCGGCATTTGTCCAAGAGAGACCCTCTGGTAGAGTCAGCGGCATTTAGCGGCATTTGTCCAAGACAGACCCTCTGGTAGAGTCAGCGGCATTTAGCGGCATTTGTCCAAGACAGACCCTCTGGTAGAGTCAGCGGCATTTAGCGGCATTTGTCCAAGACAGACCCTCTGGTAGAGTCAGCGGCATTTAGCGGCATTTGTCCAAGACAGACCCTCTGGTAGAGTCAGCAGCATTTAGCGGCATTTGGCCAGCACAGACCCTCTGGTAGAGTCAGCGGCATTTAGCGGCATTTGTCCAACACAGACCTTCTGGTAGAGTCAGCGGCATTTAGCGGCATTTCTACAAGACAGACCCTCTGGCAGAGTCAGCGGCATTTAGCGGCATTTCTACAAGACAGACCCTCTGGCAGAGTCAGCGGCATTTAGCGGCATTTGTCCAAGACACACCCTCTGGCAGTGTCAGCGGCATTTGTCCAAGACAGACCCTCTGGTAGAGTCAGCGGCATTTAGCGGCATTTGTCCAAGAGAGACCCTCTGGTAGAGTCAGCGGCATTTGTCCAAGACAGACCTTCTGGTAGAGTCAGCGGCATTTAGCGGCATTTGTCCAAGACAGACTCTCTGGTAGAGTCAGCGGCATTTAGCGGCATTTGTCCAAGACACACCCTCTGGCAGAGTCAGCGGCATTTAGCGGCATTTGTCCAAGAGAGACCTTCTGGCAGAGTCAGCGGCATTTAGCGGCATTTGTCCAAGACAGACCTTCTGGTAGAGTCAGCGGCATTTAGCAGCATTTGTCCAAGACAGACCTTCTGGTAGAGTCAGCGGCATTTGTCCAAGAGAGACCCTCTGGTAGAGTCAGCGGCATTTAGCGACATTTGTCCAAGACAGACCCCTCTCGTAGAGTCAGCGGCATTTGTTCAACACAGACGTTCTGATAAAGTCAGCAGCATTTTTCCAAGACAGATCTTCATATTTGTTGAAAAAATTAAACAAGGCTACTTATATCACCCTCTTAAACTTTAGATTTAAACTTTTAATGTAACACTTATAATTCTAAAGTAAAGCTTCTTCTGCATGTTGCTGTAATTGATGGAGTAAACACATTATTTTCTTTAATTGGTATTTTATTTTGCAACTTTTTATAAGTATAACTTAATAATTAATATGTTATACATGGGGTACTTCTAATTTATTAATAGCGAGCGCAGCGAGCGTCGCGAAGCGACGCTCGCGAAGCGAGCTCAATAGACTAACGTGTATGAACAGAGAAAATTCGGATTGAAATCTGTACATACGTCAGCCAAATTTCTCTGTGCAACATTCCCAGAATTCTTGCACTACCCAATGTCCTTTGCGCGAATAAATAAAAAATAGTTAAAAAATTTAAGGAACATTGTTTCTTACCGAAATCTTAACGAAATGATTTTGCCTTACCTTATTAAAAAAAATACCCCCATGCCACAACACCGGCCTTCACCTTGCCCTTCGGAAATGATACAAATGACGTCACCGGAAACTTACGAATTTTGACGAAGTTATGTCGGTTGCTTCCGTGAAACTCGGAAAACATGTTGCGGTGCATAGGCTAAAAACATAGCAACAACTTACTTGAAAAGAACGATTTAATGCAATCTTTTTTCCATAAAACTAGCGTTTGCGTCCTAAGTCAACAGAACTTTTTATCTGACGTCATACTTTCGTCACTTCAACGGTTCGGGTATTTCCGATTTTGTCGGAAACTTCCGAGAAGTTTGGAATCTCGATCCCGATGCTTGGGAAATGATTTCTTTTTATTGTTTTGTTTTATTAATTTCTTTTTGCTTTCTTTTTCTTGAATGATAGACAGTACATGTGTACGTTTATGATAGTAAATAAACTGCGCTCGCCCCAACGGTCACACCGTAAAACATATTAATAATTAGATAATCGAGCAATATTAAATGCATGAAGCCAGATGTTTGACACCTTTTCCCTAATCATCTTCTGTTTTGTTATAATGGTGGTAATTTTGTCTGTATCTGACTGCAAGATATCAATAACTGTAAATTGCTAATCAGCATGATGCTTATGGCTAGTGCTGACCAAGATAAAGCTGTTAATTTTATTATTTTTAAAGATACTACCAAAGTACAAAACATTATTTGTAGGCCTACAATTTAAACTGATATTTAAAATTTACCGGGGTAATATTTTTAGAATACTGGATATACCATCAAACCAGAAATGGAAAAAAAAAATATTATTCAGTTCCTAGAGGCATAGTTAAAGAGTTTCTCAAGCAAATATGTTTGTTTTTTTAATGTTTGACAAAAACAAATAAGCGTTTCATGTGAAAAAAATGTCTATTATCACTACCGGATATGTTTGATTGCTGTATAAATGAAAAAACCAAATACCATACTGTTTCGATTCCCCGAAGTTCATAAGAACGTGATTTGAGGGCTATAACACTGGATGATTAAATGTTAGAATTTAATACATATTAAATCTCGGCATTTGTCCAACACAGACCCTCTGCTCTGGTAGAGTCAGCAGCATTCCCTATGAGAATGATTGTAGGTCATGCTCATCTGCTTGGAGAAGTAAATTAAAAGATAGTATACACCAATATTGTTAAAAGTCATTCTTGTGAGTTTTGATTGAAAATTGAATTAATATACTTAGCCTAGTAAGTTGTGTAAAGCGGTATGAAGCGCTTCTTGTGAAATAAATTGTATATAATCACTACCGGAAATTTTTGCTTGTCGTATAAATGAAAAACCAAATAGATACTGTTTCAATTTCCCGAATATTGATATGAACGTGATTGAGGGCTATAACTCTGGAAATTTCATGAATGATTAAATGTTAGAATTTAAATGCATTTTAAATCTTTTACGGAATAAGCTGCATGATTATGAAATGTATCCCATTTTAATATCTTTTACGGAATAAGCTGCATTTTAAAAAAATCTTTTACGGAATAAGCTGCATGATTATAAATTGCTAACCTATCCCAGTTTTATATCTTTTACAAAATAAACTGCATGATTTATAAAACGTTAACCTATCCCAGTTTTATATCTTTCACGGAATAAGCTACATTTTATATCTTTTATGGAATAAGCTGTATGATTTTAAAATGTTCACTTATTCCAGTTTTATATCTTTCACGGAATAAGCTGCATTTTTAATCTTTTACGGAATAAGCTGCATGATAATAAAATGTATCCCATTTTAATATCTTTTACGGAATAAGCTGCATTTTTAAAAAATCTTTTACGGAATAAGCTGCATGATTACAAATTGCTAACCTATCCCAGTTTTATATCTTTTATGGAATAAGCTGCATTTTTAATCTTTTTTACGGAATGAGCTGTATTTTACATCTTTTGCGGAATAAGCTGCATGAGTACAAAATGTTAACCTATCCCAGTTTTATATCTTTTACGGAATAAGCTGCATTTTTTAAAAAATCTTTTACGGAATAAGCTGCATGATTACAAATTGCTAACCTATCCCAGTTTTATATCTTTTACGAAATAAACTGCATGATTTAAAAAACGTTAACCTATCCCAGTTTTATATCTTTCACGGAATAAGCTGCATTTTATATCTTTTATGGAATAAGCTGTTTGATTTTAAAATGTTCACTTATTCCAGTTTTATATCTTTCACGGAATAAACTGCATTTTAAATCTTTTACGGAATAAGCTGCATGATAATAAAATGTATCCCATTTTAATATCTTTTACGGAATAAGCTGCATTTTTAAAAAATCTTTTACGGAATAAGCTGCATAATTACAAATTGCTAACCTATCCCAGTTTTATATCTTTTATGGAATAAGCTGCATTTTTTATCTTTTTTTACGGAATGAGCTGTATTTTACATCTTTTGCGGAATAAGCTGCATGAGTACAAAATGTTAACCTATCCCAGTTTTATATCTTTTATGGAATTAGCTGCATACTTATCTTTTTTTACGGAATAAGCTGCATTTTATATCTTTTACGGAATAAACTGCATGATTACAGAATTTTAACCTATCTGAATTTTATATCTTTTACTGAATATTGGCCATAATAAATATATTTCTAGATTCTCATCCCTGCCCACCTAGATTTTATACCCTGCCTCGATTTTTTTCTTTGTCTTAATTCTCATCGAGATCGGTATTCATCTACCATTCTACTTTCGTTTTAAATCCTGCAAAGTCGACAGTTGTACATGATAGTGTTGACTGAAAAGACAGTAATTGCTGTAATACGTAGAAATTTTAAACAAGGG
Organism: Saccostrea cuccullata; assembly: GCF_032062105.1. Lineage (NCBI taxonomy): Eukaryota > Metazoa > Mollusca > Bivalvia > Ostreida > Ostreidae > Saccostrea > Saccostrea cuccullata. The sequence goes on along the minus strand of NW_026918621.1, from coordinate 92,684 downwards.
TCATTGGTTGAAGAAGATTGGCGATGATGTGAAGTAAGAGATAATTGAACCTATCACGACTTTTATTTGGGTATTGTTGTAGATAAAATTACACTGATTGACCAATAGTTTTGTAGATTTTATTTATTGCTCAGAGAGTTTATTTGTTGAATAAATTAAGACACACCTACTTATAATGAGATAATATTGAAGCATTCTCAAAGTAAAGCTTCTTCTGTTACTGTAATTTATGGAGTAATTACACTATTTTCTTTATTTAGTACATTTGTATTTTATTTGACATATTTTCATAAATATAACTTAATAATTAATATGTTATACATGTTGTACTTTTAATTTATAAGTAATAATCAGATAATCGAGCAATATCAAATGCATGAAGCCAGATGTTTGACACCTTTTCCCTAATCATCTTCTGTTTTGTTATAATGGTGGTAATTTTGTCTGTATCTGACTGCAAGATATCATTAACTGCAAATTGATAATTAGCATGATACTTATGGCTAGTGTTGACCAAGATAAAGCTGTTAATTGAATTATTTCAAATATACTACCAAAGTACAAAGAGCTCTTAGTACAATTTAAACTGATATTTAATTACTGGGGTAATATTTTTTTTAATAATACTGGAAATACCACCAAATCAAATGAAAAATATATATATATATATATATATTACTAATTGAGAAAGTCCCTGTCATTAAGGAAAAGCAAATATTATTATACTATTTAAGTATCTTTCATACATAAAATTGTAAACCATCTCTCCATTAATTACTGTATATCAGTACATCCATGGAAAAAGAACAGAAGGTCTGTCTTGGACAAATGCCGCTAAATGCCGCTGACTCTACCAGAGGGTCTGTCTTGGACAAATGCCGCTAAATGCCGCTGACTCTACCAGAGGGTCTGTCTTGGACAAATGCCGCTAAATGCCGCTGACTCTACCAGGGGGTCTGTCTTGGACAAATGCCGCTAAATGCCGCTGAATCTACCAGAGGGTGTGTCTTGGACAAATGCCGCTAAATGCCGCTGACTCTACCAGAGGGTGTGTCTTGGACAAATGCCTCTAAATGCCGCTGACTCTACCAGAGGGTCTGTCTTGGACAAATGTCGCTAAATGCCGCTGACTCTGCCAGAGGGTCTGTCTTGGACAAATGCCGCTAAATGCCGCTGACTCTACCAGAGGGTCTGTGTTGGACAAATGCCGCTAAATGCCGCTGACTCTACCAGAGGGTCTGTCTTGGACAAATGCCGCTAAATGCCGCTGACTCTACCAGAGGGTCTGTCTTGGACAAATGCCGCTGACTCTACCAGAAGCACTGTCTTGGACAAATGCCGCTAAATGCCGCTGACTCTACCAGAGAGTCTGTCTTGGACAAATGCCGCTAAATGCCGCTGACTCTACCAGAAGGTCTGTCTTGGACAAATGCCGCTAAATGCCGCTGACTCTACCAGAAGGTCTGTATTGGACAAATGCCGCTGACTCTACCAGAAGGTCTGTCTTGGAGAAATGCCGCTAAATGCCGCTGACTCTACCAGAAGCACTGTCTTGGACAATTGCGCCACCCACCAACCCATTTCATCTCATTTCGTGACTTCTTACATGAAGTATGAACCCTCTCATATTGTTTTTTTACACACTTTGCAAAAAAGAATAACTTATAAAAATAAATACATGTACTTACACTGAAAGGATTTTTAAAAAATAAATAACAGTTGAGAAAAGAATGTTTTCCGTTAATTAACTAGAAATACGCTAGGAAATTATTGTATCAATTTCGTGGTTCTGCTCTCAATTCTCTGATCTAAAACAAAATGTGTATATTACTCGGGAATATACATGTACATATGCTTAGATCCTACACTAAAACTTTGATTAAATGCAGCTCAGACTTTATACGACATATGTAACACGAATTCAGGTCAATGCTATTTTAATTAGTCTTTCTTCGTTACATGAGGACATGAGATTAAATTATTCATTTAGAATTCTATTCAAAGTTTTAATACTACGTATGGTGAATCAATTATTTTACAAATAAAAAATTCTAGAAACACTGTTAATTCAAATGAAATAGGCCTTTAATTGTCACCAAATGTGTTCTTGTAAAAGTAAAGGTTCTATGTTATGACATACAATCGAGCAAAAACGCAGTTTCTTGGTATCGGTCGCGGAAGACGAACTACTGCTGTATATGCAGCAATTTCAGAGGTAATCATCAGTCTCCAAAAAATTCCTAGAGATACAAAGAAAATATGGCTGCAGCAGGCTAGATTAATTCTTAAAAACAGAGACGTATAATAGAAAAAAAAACTTTATAACTAAAAATTAGTTCCGCACATTTTGAAAATAATCATGATCCGTCTGCAGAATATCCACTACCGAAAATTAGCTTATTAGCTTTTTTTTAATAGGCCTATTCGAATACGTATCAGCATTTTATCATTAATTTGTTTCTTTCTTCTTTTTTTTGTAAGGGGGGGGGGGGGGCACACAGCACCTTATTATAGTACTACACAGATTAATACAAATCCAGAAAGAGACTATGAGTGGGCAATTAAAAAAAAATAGGAATCAGTTAAGATTTCTTTTTATTCATAAACACAATAACATTTTCCATATGACAGAAGCATTACACCATGAACATGATTACATCAAGAACGTCCGTGGAAGTGACTTTATTTATAGCGCATGCGTATTAAACACAGTAAAAGAGTTCCCTTCAGGGGAAATAACTCACCTTTTGAAAATGGGGAATTGAGTAGCTTGTAACTGAAAATATAAGATTTCATGGAAGGAATTCATAACAAAGTATGCTAAAGATCTCCAACCAAAGACTGATATCCTGATATTTTATAAGTATGAATACATGTGTTATTAGAATAAAATATTTTTTTATGTTTGACGTAAGATCTAGTAAATACATGCCGTGTACATCTAAGGTAATACCAAATTTTTTAAGTTAAAAAAAATATATCCAGTAAAATGAATAAAGGTATATATAATTCCTATTCCGAGTGGTAAAGAAAATAAAATAGGTACAAATGAAGAGTACCAACATTCTACAATTCTACAGCTTAATGATTATAATCAGCAATAATTCTGCCAATTTCATGAATAATCAACTTTTTTAATCATTTGATTATGCAAGTGTTAATTTTATATTTATACAAGTAATATCCGTTAAAGTTGTATCTATAAATTAGAAATTTGCAAAAGCTATAGAGAGTTTTTTTTTAAAAAATCAAAAAAATAATAATAATTCTAACAATGTTTTTTTTTTTTAAGAAAATCAAGATCCTAGTCAGCCGCACTGTTTATCGTTTGGTACTTTTCGTTTGGAGTCGAGAGCATCATATGCAATGTTGTTTTTTTTTTTTTACCTCGCATTATACGATTCCTTCTTGTCACAATTTTTGTCATCAAATAATACCTCCCTATATTAGTTAGAATCTCGGTCAATACAAGAAAAACAATATTTTGAAAAACTTTGAAGTATTCTCACATATAGATCACATGGAAACACTTCATTTGTTCTATTGGCATTAGCTAGAAATCGGATCGAGGTTTAGCAAAGAAATAAAAAAGCAAAGTAAAGCACGTGCCGTCGTCAACGCCATTTAATTTCCATTCTCGATTACATCCTGCTAAGTATACATGATTGAATTAGAGATAAAGAGTACAGAAAACCAAGAACACGATGAATATTCTATGTGCATAATAATGATGTGCGCAGCTGTATGCGCAGTGAAATTGTTTGTGTAATTTTTAGTTTCCTCTGCTCGTGCAATTTTTAATTTTTTGTTTGTGCATATTATACCCCTAAATCGTGTAAAAAATTTCGGATTCGTGTATTTTTCGTTATGTTTGTGTTAAAATCTTTCAAACTATGTGCAATTTTTACCTATACGTGCATTTTTATTTTACTCGTGTATATTTTTCATCTAGCTCGTGTATAAAATCTTGATCGTTGTGCAGAAAATAATTTTGAACCAATCGGCGTGCCATATTATTGCCATCATTTATACAATGTGTGTAAAATAACCTCGGATATTAGAAATCTGATAGTCACTGTGAAATATCAGGATGGGGTTTTCCATAATGACGGGGTAAACATAAATTATGTCGCCCCGAACGAAGTCGGGAGCGACATATTGAGATTGTACATGTACGCATGTTTTTGTTGTCCAGGCTGTTTCTCGGAGATGGCTGGGACAATCTTCCTAAAACTTTCCCTAAAGGACGATCACTAGTTGTGGTTGTGTTGTGTGGTCATTCAGTTTCAAAGAGACCACCCTTGCCATGGAAACCTGCAAAAAGCGACGAATTTTGTCCGCGAGTGCTCTCTCTCTGGTCTCCTAAACATTCGCCCTGAAACTTTTTTTTTTTATTTTAGTGGTTAGTATCTGTAGTTGAGCGATTCGCATTTAAAATTTTCGATTATTGCCATTGAAACCAGGTAAGAGTGAAAATCTTAAACTTTGATTTCTAAGCTTAGCTAATAGGTATTGTTTTAGTGATACAAAAAATGAAAGTCTTATCCAGTTCGGGGCCACATACGCTATTGCTTGCAGACTTTCTAGTTTTCTATTTACTATTGGCATTGTGCAGTATCCCGTTTAACACATAAAGTTTACAAACGTTTGTAAAGTATTGTCCAAATTATTGCTGATCATATAAGTGTTATGAATCTTATTACAAAAGAAAAAACTGTAGATTAAAAATATTGAACAGGTTGAAAATTTGTTTTTCATGTGATAGATAGTTCATGTTTCAGATTTAGTTTAGAATTTTAAAATACATATAATCCTTATTTAAACCAGGTTAGGATTAAGAAATATGAAATATTTTGATAGAGTAATAAATAAAGATATTTATGAATGTTTATTTGATACAGAGCTAATATATTCATGGAAAGTCACATGTTGTGACTGTATGGTTGTTCACGATTTTAAAAATTGATTAATGAAAAAATATGTGTGAACTGTTGCTTTCTAATCATTTTCAAAACTGTTAGATTAAAGAGATGCTAGGCAGTTTACTGCCTAAGTGAAGGGGAAATTGCAATACCTGTTTACGTGCATGAAATAGAGCCAGTCTGATTAAAATCAGATCTTTTTTACTCTCCAAAATTCGAATAGTCGCTGCACAACGCTCTGACATTCTGATAGTCGATGTACAAAGCTTTTTACAGCGACTATCAGATTGATCGTTATTGTTTAACACCGGATCGGCAATATTTCAGCCATATTTCGGCGGTGCGACTATCACAATTCTGGAGCGTAACAAAGATCTGATTTTAATCAGATTATAAAAAGTGCATAAGATTTTTAGATAAAAAAAGTGGAAAACTAGCAGACTTAAAAGACAAAAAGATTCATTTGAGTATTGTCATATTCATAATTTTAAGAAATTGTATTGTCATTTGCATTCAATATTTGCAACTAAGATTCTAAATAAAATCTGAAGAGATAAAATACGCATCGAACATATCTGTGATTGTTTGTCTGTCACAAATGTGCCGTACTTGTATAATTTTTTTGAGTACAAGAGACCAAGATGTTCTAATGAATGTAGCACAAATGAGTTTGTATGAAGGTTTTCTTCATGAATCACCATTCATCCGATCCATTGTATGAATTTATGTTACTGTATACAGGGAAATTTTCGCCCCCGTCTTATTTTCGCCCCTTTCACCCTCTTCCTGATTGGGCGAATTTAAAACGGTGCGAATTCAAATTACACAGCATAATTTCTTAAACAAAACTATAATTGGGCGAATTAAAAACGGGCCAAAATTGTTCGCAAGTGCAAAAGGGCGAAATTAACATGGGGTGAAAATAACCCTGTATACAGTATTTCTTGTCATTAAACTGAAGATAAACAATTTTGCAAGTCCAAATTTGATTGATGGTCGTAAATAAAAAACAAAGAATGTTTGCATTTAATTTTTTTTAATCTGTATCAAATTGGAAATCCCATTCCCCAGAAAAATTCATTTTCCAATGCAAGTAACTTCTTCAAGTTGGAACTCCCAACTTTTCTCCAAAGAAATGGCCTGAACATAATAAAAAAAAACCTTTTACTAGTTTCTCTGAATATCTTCTTTTGTCCAGTACCTTTAAATCACGAACATTTAACGTGTGGAATTGGTATAGTATTTTCTTCCAGATAATTTTTTTTAATTGGCCCACGACTTACCGTTGGTGCACAATTTTGAACAGGTGCTCCTAATAATGCCATGCACATCTAGTATAAAATTGTGGCTTTCTGTAGTCCAGTTTTTGCCTGTTCATTTATTTATTTCATATTATTCTAAATGGAATTAAGTCCCGTTTTCTGAATTTATGCTATATAACATTCCACAGTCTATTTCAGACTGATCTCTGTAGCAATCCTCCTTTCCATCTTTCATTTATTAAGTGGAACACCAACTCGTAGTTCTATTGGAAGTCCTTGTATAATCTAAGAATCTCCAAAAGATGTTTCATTATACTTCATATGAATTACTATGTGCATGTGAAGTTACTCCAAAAAAAATGTTTGAAGAGTTATCAACCATCGAATATAAATGTGTTCATAACAATATGATATTGATTAATGTACATGTATTTATAACTATATGCTGGACTTCCCTAAAAATAATTTTATGAAAATTTTGAGATAAGAGTTGAACAGACACTTTCTCAAAATTTTCATAAAATTATTTTTTATATTTTCATATTTCAATTTAATTTTACATTGTAAAGTCATGTATAGGATGAAGATGTCGGTAAGGATATTTCAAAATGTGATTGAATATTATTGAATACTGTAAAGTCATATACGAGGGACGTTCAATAAATAATGTCATCGGTGCTCGGAAAGAAACTAATTCTTTGAATGAAAACACATGTCCGCAACATTTTTATTCAATTTCGAATTGTTTTCAGAACGCTTTTTTGAGTTTGACCCTTCGTATACTGGAATATGGCAGACCCTTTGATTTCATGTGCTTATTTTTTTTTCTTTTTGAAAGGTATTTTGTCAAGTTTGGGAAATGAAACAAGTCAAACGTTGAATGTGCTGGCCAATAATGTTGGTGTGACAAAACATTAACCTTCTTTTTATTCAGAGAACGCCTTCACTCTTCATAGCCTGTGGAGTTGGACGCTGTACTGAAGAAATTTAATGTAGTGAATCCTTATTCTGGCTCCTTCCTCTCATAAACCTTTCACTTTTTTTGCAAACATTTTCCTTTCTAGATTCTTCCAGAGAGTGAAATTACTTCCACAATAAGAATTTGAACAACAAGACCACTAATATCTAAGAAAATAGCATATAAAACTGTTTTAGTGCTCTTCCAGTTCTTTGCTCTGTTCTGCCCTTTGCTGTTTTCTCAAGTGTATCTCATTGTAAATATGCTTTGAGGGTTTAAAGCAAAATGGATTCAAGTTTCATTATCTGTTTGAATATCAGACAAACGTGGATAATAACATTTTTTTTTTATCTTTTAAAATATTTTTTTTAGATATTCTTACACGCTGTCGTTTTCACTCATTTTTCAAAATATCGGGTGACCTTTGAGTATTAAACTTTTTTACTATCAAATGTTTCTTTACAACAGTATGAAATACCCCCAAAATGATGTCTATCAAATTTGCTATGTGTCTTAAAAGTCAATTAAACATACTCAGTGATAATTTGTGGAAATTTTGCAAATATACATTGGTTATTGTATGTTCTTATAGCCAAGAACGGTGCCCATTTTTGATGCCCATTATATCATTTTTGTTAATTGAAATCCACCTGCTCATGTGTGTATAAAACAGGCATTGGTTGCTGTAAATTAAACATATTTCAATTAATATATCTTTGGGATTCTTAACAAGTCTAACAGCAGCTTTAATGATGCGTTGAATTTCACTCTAGTTTACCGATTCCTGACTATTCATTTTAAATGCAGTGTCTCGAGTAGCCCTTATTTTCCAGCTTCTCACAATGGAATAATGTGATGAAAAGCGCTCACATAAACTGTTATCAACTCATTAAAGATTCAAGAATTAGAGAAAGTCAAACTCAATGGCATATGATTTCTATGATGTTTGTCATCGAGCTTATGACATTATTCATTGAATGTCCCTCTCGTGGTTTGATAAAAATATGTTGGTTCTGTTCATGGGGACTTGATTTCGTGTTTGAAGAATTGTTCAGTAGTAATATGTGTGAAAAGTTGCATTTCCTGGTGGATATAAATTCGGGGGTCTCTTCATAACTCGAAAACCACAGTTGTATTGATTTTGCAGTTACAACAACGATTTTCATGAAAGCATAATTTTTATTTAAATCCACATTTTTTTTCATAAATGAAAACATGACAAGGATTCTCACCATTATGATAAAATATTTTGTTAATGACATAATTTTAAACTAATTGTATCACATCGGGAATAATTTAAATCAAAACCCATGGATTATGATAACACAGTCCTCTTTAATACAGGTTCATGAAATGTGAATTTAAAAAAAAAAACTTTTCATACAGGTTTATGTACTTTTATCTATTTGGAATATTTAAGAATGTATCTACCTTTCAATCAGAACATTGTGTTTCTCAACCGACATATGGTCACACTATATTTATGTTTAACAGTTAAATAAAAATCTCAATAAATGTACATGCTAATACATTAAAATGTATAGTTACATGGATACTAATAAATTAAGTGTAATGATATGCAAACCTAAATTTATTTTTACCCCCAAGCACGAAAAACACTCATGTCTGTATTAGAATTTACACCTTGAAGTCTAGGGAAATGGATTTTTTTACTTGAACATCTGTCATTGATACATTTAATGGGTGATGCCTTTTGTCAAATGAATAATGTCTTTGGCACTACATCCTTAACTGTCCATATAAAATATTTTTTGAAAAGTTTTAGTTTTAAAACACATTACTATTTCTGAAAATAAATACATGTAACTGTACCTACACATCTCAAGTGCCTCAGATACCTGTAATATCAATCAATCAGTCAAAAATTGCCTTCATAATATGAGGTATCGAAAAACACAGATTCAAAAAAGTTCACAAAAAATCTGTTAGCAATCTCCAAAACAGATAGCTAGGTTATTTCCCTTTAACCAACTAAGACTTGCACAAAGCTTAATCCATATACAGACTTCGAATGTTCACTTGATCACTTTAACAAAATGCAAAGAAATATTGTATTCATGATACACATTAAATACAATTCATGAAAAAAAACTAAAACATAACTGAAATGTTCAAACTATATAGGGGGAGGATTAATAGATCAATTATTATGACTAACAAACTTTGAAATGGGATGGGCATTGCTGATTCCACTGCTATTGGGGGATATAACTGTGGTCTGTTCTACCATGACTGAGCTGTTCCTAGTTCGGTCCTATCACCGTGGTTTGTAATATTTCTAGGAGTGATCCGTCGTCAAGCGTAGTAAGTAGGGGGCACTAGAATATCAGTTAATATGACCAGTTGATCGTCTGTAAACATTTGTTTGTGATCATGCCAATTGTCGTGGTGTGTTCTACGGAAGTTTGATAGAGTTTTCTTCACAGTCATCTGCAAAAAATAAAACCAACAGAGTTTATCAATATTATACTTTCATATATGTTAAATACTAAAATCTGATTGGTTAAGATACATTTTACAATGTTATGTTACCCTCAGCTGTAGCAACACACTTGACAACAGGTAACACATTGAATAGTGTTCTACTGACTAAGTTTTCGTTTTGATTTGAATTTGTTGACACGAGTCTAAGGATGTATTGGTTGAGTGTAACTTTTAATCCGAATTTGTTGCATAATAACCTGAATTGATTGAGTGTAAGGTTTGACCTGATTTAGTTGACAGATAAGTTTTTACTGACCTGTATTGGTTGATACGACTGTAAGGATCTACTGACCTGTATTGATTGACACCAAAATAAAGAGCTACTGACCTGTATTGGTTGAGGGTCGTTTACATGGTTACTAAGGTCCATTAGGATCTGAGACATAAACTCGGGTACATTGTAAGGATAGGCTTCCACTAGAGCACTGAGACCCAGGACACCAGCGTGACGCTTTATTAGGGCCTGCAGAGGCATCGAGTCCGCCAACTTACGCTTCTTCACTTTGTTCTTACTTCGGACTTCAAAGTGTTCCTGTTTAAAAGTAATAAAGTTTAAAGCTAGATGCACATATACTTCCAAATCCAACTGTGGGACATAGAGACCAGTCCGTCGCATGAGACCGTATAAACAGAGTTCCTGTGTCACAATAGGTGCTGGCAAAATAAAAAGATCTCTCAATGCTTAATGTCCCTGGGTGCCAAATATGTGTACGTCCCACTAATTATTGTTAGAATCGGTAGGAGAAAAAAGTAGTGCAAAAAAATCACAAGTTCCTTAATTTGCAGACTTGCATAAAAAAAAATTGGGCAGATGTACTGAAATGAGCCTCACACTTGTTGATAAGGAGTGTCTTTCCTACCAAAAAAGTTTGGCAAATGGAATTTATCAAGAAGATCAGCCGAATTATTTTGTGTATTATAACGCCAGTCATAACTCTGAAGTTAGTGGACTGTACCCATATAGGACAAAATTTGCAGGACTGCAAATTTAAACCTACATACTTGACACCTAGGGCTTTTGAGCAGAGAGGGATCTTTTTCGTGCCACCACCGACCGTGACATGGAACTTTAGTTTTTTAATATTGACCTAGAACTTCATATTTGAAATTCTGAGATATAAAATAACAAGATAAATATGAATTGTAAGTAGTATTCAGAAATAACCAGCATATCTTTGTCCATGTCTAGAAATCCACAATGTACCAATCCATTCAATGTTATAGCTGCCATCTCTCTCACCTTTGGTACAAATACAATTAATAAGTAATCTATATCATCTAGTATTGCAAAACAGAACAAGATGTGTTTGTGAAACACAATGTACCAGGTGGAAAAAGAGTTTGATAAAACTATTTTTAGTATACAGGTCAGAGTAAAGGTCACCAGATCATAAACCTTGGTCTCATTTGAAAGAGGTTAATTAATAAAGTATACACACTAAATATGAAGTCTCTATCTCAATATATTGGTTCAAAAGTTATGCTGATAGTTCAAAAAAGCTGTTTTTATGATAAAGATACACAGTCAAGGTCATTGACCTTGGTATCATTTGAAAGAGCTTAAAAGTGAAATATGCATACCAAACAAGAAGTCTCTCATGCTAAAGTTAAAGTTGACAGACAAACGGACGGGATAAAAACAATATGCTCCCCAAATCTATCGATCCGGACGCATCCCAAAATATGAAGTCTCTATCTCTCATGGTTCAAAAGTTATAGACAAGGTTAAGGAGGCTGGTGGGTCAACAAATTAATCCCAAATTAACCACCAGATTTAACTTATTGTTTTAGATACGGTATCTTGAGCTGTCAACTACCATATGGCAAAGTAAAATTTCGTACATTTTAGTTTTAAAATTTGATCATTTATGTATATCTTTATATGGAGCTCTCCTTTTAAAGGAGATTGAAATAGTCTAAAAATGGCTGCCACCCTCCAGCCTCTGTAAAGTTGCTAGACAAACAGACAGACAGACAGACTGGACAAAAACAATATGCGCCCCCAATCTATCAAAAAAGTTAATAAAATAGTTGAGGCTGGAAATTTGGCTTACAAATGTTTATGCTTATAAAATAAAATAACCTGATTAATCGGAATAAAAAAATGTAATAAAGCGCTTGGATTATGCCAGCAGTCAACTGATTTTTCAATTATAATCAATGATTGGAACAACACTATATGCTACAGTCATAAAAAGAAAAATAATCATCGGTTTATAGTTTCTTTTGTCGCAAGGTTTATTGCAATCAAGCTAAAACTGTAGGAAGGGTTTACTGTAGTTTTTTTTCCAAGAATTTTACTGAAAATTCAATTTTAAGAACCATAGCAACATCATTATTTCTCTGACAGTGAATGTTTATTGTACTAAGTATGTGATAACGTATTATCAAGTCAGACCAAAACTGTAAGAGGAATAGCATGCTGAGAAAATTTTACATAAATTTCATTTTTTCATAAACCTTGGCAACAACATTAACCAAAATCAAAAACCAAAACAACAGAATTATTTTTATCTTAGTCTTCTCTACTTGTGTGTTAAATTATATTAAAATCAAGTCAAAACTAGACGTTTGCACACAGACAGTTAGACAGACAAATGGAGGAATGACAGACGCATTACTATCTCATAAACTCTTAAGGACACTGACAAGTAGAGCTAAAAAATAACAGGAACTACATAAAATAAATATAACTGCATTTGAAATAGAAGTAGTTAAGGGAATTTAAATCCCACTTTAAACCAGGAAGTATAAACACCTGACACAGGTCGAGACCACTACCTTATATGGAAGGCAACTTTCAACACGTGACGATACCTTCGTCACACCCGTTCGCCAATCAAGTGAATGAGTCCGAAAGCATGATACTCGACTAAGTGTTAACGATTCAATGGCGACACGTGGTTTTCGTCGATTATTTCGTCACCGGAAAAATCGTAAAGCTTCTTTGTCACTTTTTAAGTCCGAAATTGAAAGATTTCATTCCCAAGACATTGCTCCATGCTCGCATTTAATATTGGAGTTGTTTTATATGATTAATAGTTGTATCGAAAGTTCGAATAATGTGCAAACGCTTTGATGTTTGCATTTACAGTACATTAAAAAACTTTTTGATAATATTTAGGGATTAAATAATAATAGCGCACCTTGTACTGCTGTCTAAAACTATGTACACGTATATCACGTGAAAAAAAACTCAATGCTTTATCGACACGATAGCATCTACATGTACGTCTCTTCAAACAATGGTTTAGGCCGATGAATTATTAAGTTGATATATAAGGCTTCTTAAAGCAAATTTTGTAAATGTGAGCATAGAAATGAAAGATTATACATCATTTTAAATATTTCTTCCACAAATCTCAAAGAAGAATTGAAAATAAGTTTGCAAGGGATAATTCAAGTTGGCCCTCATTTTCAACACAGCTGAGTACTTGTAGTAGCCCACAATGCATTGCGACTCATTCATGAGTGGGTAAAGTAAACAGATAGCTAATTTACATGCAAATTTATTCTGACGTCAGAAAATCTAGTGGTCTCGACCTGTGACAGGTAGATAAATATGATTTCTTTCGTTTTAGGAACGAATTAGACAGAAATCAATTTCTACTTGGTGTGATAATGAATTACTTTTTCGGAATTACAAGGTTTTCATTCGAATACCTGGTGAATATCACGTGGTTCTTTAGAACCGGTCTCGTTAGCAAAGCTATATAAGAGGTGAATAGTGGTTTAAATACCAGTTTAGGACGACACGTAGAGCCAATATAGTTTAAATTTTATCATGATTTATTCAATCCAACATAAACATGTATATATACAAATATGTTGTACAAATAAAGCTGCTGCGTGTCGTTGCTATGTCCAAATGGTGTGTTTGTTGTTTATTGTACTTTCATTTGAAAGTAATGAATGGATTTAGAGTAGAACACAGGTGTGTCACATGATCAGAATACCAAAACATAGACCCTGCACTTGGAGATCGATCAACAGGACAGCCGCCATTTTACTGAAGTCAGGTAAGAAGGTTTAAAGTTTTTTCTGAGCATATGAAAACAATTCTGAAAGTCACTGAAGATTCAGTACTGCACAGCAAACAAAATTTCCTTCCTACAAAGATTCAAAGAACCTTGTTTTAGAAACATGTAACTTGTTTATCTACATGAATTTATCTGCCTAATGGTCGCAGACAAAATTGTAAGAGCCATAGCTGCCTTACCGACGACTCGGCCTACTCAAGTATTTAAAAGGAAATCACCTGTTTCTAGTTATAAATACTGTACCTTTTCAATTCAAAATCAAACTAATTGTATGTAATCATTTGTGAACTAGTGTTATATTTTCATAGTTGCAAGTTTTTTGCATGACAGTAATTTTACTTGTCCAATACTCTTATTCTAAACAAGATTGTTTGAAAATTTTAAAAATAAACCAGACTTTGGGTCATTAAAATAGTTTAAGACTGTTTTTCCCCTAGATACTTTCAATGTGTAATGTTGTATTATATATCTCTTTTAAAATTTATTTATACATGTATTATAGAATAATAAAGAAAACATAGGAAAATGCACACAGAGAAAAAAAAATAAAATCATAGTTAAGTAAGACGCACTGTTAGACTCGAACTCATGATCATTTTGTCACCAACCCAGCAATCATACGACTACACCGCGAAGTCTTGGTAATCAAATGGATAAAATTAAGACAGATTGTTGAATTTTGAAATAATTTTAGAATAAAAATTAATTACATATTTTCAACATTTTCAATATGAAGACCAGCTTTAACCAAAATTATCTAAACGTAATGAAGTGCAGTATTATCCAAATCAAATTATTCAGAAGTTGTTTTTCTGGTTAAGGGTGGTCTTTTCCTACAGTTTGTCATTGTTTAAGGGGTACCTCAGCATTTACTTTATTCTCCATATAAACTGAACACTTTTTATAACTATCATATGAGGGAACTATTAATAATTAAGTATTGTTTTTGTGTGAGTTGCTTTAAGACGTGAATAAACTAACATTGTATTACAAAATTTTGGTTAAACAAAGTATTTAAAAAATCACTACAAGAGTAGGCGAAAGTGACTATCAAATGCGCTATAGCTCTTTTGGAGTCAGAAAATATGGCACTGCATGTTGATCTCAAATGTATAGCATCTAATTCTTAATACATTAATTATTTTTTTATGCTTCAGGCACAAAATCTAATGATGGACCCTCGAACCAGTGCCCAGGATGTGATGCGATGTGACCTATGTGAGACCGCTGTGGTACAGATGCACTGTGATACTTGTCTTGTCAACCTGTGTAAGGCTTGTGTGGGAGAACACATTTTAACAGATGAATCCAAGGATCACAAAGTTGTCAAATTTCAGGCCAGGAAATCCACTCCAATCTACCCTGGTTGTACATTTCATTACAAAGAGCAATGTGAAATGTTCTGTAAACAATGTGACATTCCTGTCTGTCTTAGCTGTCTTGCATCTGAACAACATTTAGGTCATGAATTATCTAAAGTCTTGCAAGTTGTGGGGGAAAAGAAAGACATGATTACAAAAGAGCGGAATGAATTAAATGATACAATTTATCCCACCTACCAAGATATTGCCTCTGATGTACAAAACAGAATAAGTCAGTTAGAAAAGGAATACGGAGATCTCACAACA
Source organism: Saccostrea cuccullata (assembly GCF_032062105.1). NCBI lineage: Eukaryota > Metazoa > Mollusca > Bivalvia > Ostreida > Ostreidae > Saccostrea > Saccostrea cuccullata. The sequence continues at coordinate 77,369 of NW_026918621.1, read as the reverse complement.
GCCATAACAAAACATGGAGAGGACGGGCATAGAGAAATTGACAAACTTGTCAAGAAATTTAAAGCTGAAGTTGATAAGATGAAAAACACACAGTTACAAACTCTACATAAACATCTGGATGAAATAAACAAGAACGTTTCTGACATCAAGAATGAAATCAATTCAATGGAAACTGCAACAGACACTAATGACTTGTCAAAACTATTAAATGTGACATCCAAATTGCACACATACAGAAATCTTCCAGACAAAGTCATTCCATTTTTACCAAAATTCATTCGGGAAAAATAAAAAGTGAAGAACTTAGTAAACTGTTTGGAGCTTTATCATCAAGTTCTTTAACATCAGATAAACATGGCTACAGCATCAAGACAACACAGAAATCACCAGAAGCTGGATCCTCTTCTCCAGTCAAACAGCTGCTTGATGAACCAGAGACTGTCAACACCATAGACACTAGGCATAGAAACCTTTGGAATGTAGTCTGTCTGATCGATGAAGAAATCTGGACAAGTGGAACTGACAACACCATGAATCTTTTCAGCATCAGTCAGGGATCACTACTCAAGTCAATCAAAACCAAGTCAGGGAACGAACCATCCTACATAGCAGTGACAAAAAGTGGAGATCTAGTTTATACTGATTACTTGTACAGAACTGTAAACATTGTGAAGAATGAGAAGATAGAGAAGGTGATCAGACTATTACAGAACTGGAAACCTAAGGGTGTTTGTAGTACCTCCTCTGGTGACCTCCTGGTTATTATGAGCAATGACGATAACAATCAAACAAAAGTTGTCCGTTACTTTGGTTCCACAGAGAAACAAACCATTCAGTTTGATGATAAAGGTTATCCTTTCTATTCATCTTGTCTTTCTTATAGACACATTACTGAGAACAGGAACCAGGATATCTGTGTGTCTGATGATGGAGCTAAAGCAGTAGTGGTGGTCAATCAGGCCGGGAAACTGAGATTCAAGTACACTGGACATACTCCTGCTCAACAGATACAACCATTCAGTCCACGAGGAATCAGCACAGACAGTCAGGGTCACATCCTTACAGCTGATTATGACAATCACTGTGTCCACATTATAGACCAGCATGGACAGTTCCTCCGTTACATACACTGTGGACTGAATCATCCCAGGGGACTGTGTACAGATACATTTGACAATCTGTTTGTCGCTCAATTGTTTAACAAACAAGTGAGGAAAATCAAATATCTGAAGTAAATCTTGGACCATTAAAACAGTTAAACATGATATAATCCATTATTATAATCCATGTTTTATTTTTCAGATCAATCAGTCGGTACATTTACATTTTCTTTGTTGAAGATACTCAAAACATGCATTTTCATCAGATTTCAAAACCATTGCAATTTTCACAAAGCCCATTTTTCTAAACCCGGACTTCCGAAGAAACTTTTCATAGGAAATACAAGTACTAAGTCTCATCTTTATATTGATGTTTGAAATGGGATATTGTGACTTGGTCAGTTAATTGGTATACGGACAGGGCCATCATATGGATAAGTTAATCAAGCTCTCTGTTGTTAGCTCACCTGAGCCAAAGGCTCAAGAGAGCTTTTCTGATAAAATTCTGTCTGTCGTCCGTCTAGATCTCCGTCTGTCCGTCCTATGTAAACTTTTCACATTTTCGACTTCTTCTCAAGAACCACAGGGCCAATTTTAACCAAACTTGGTACAAAGCATCTTTGGATAAAGGGGAGTTTAAATTGTTACAAGAGGCCCAGGGGCCACATCGCTCATCTGAGAAACTGACTAGGTAAAGCAAAAATTAGTTCAGTTTTGAAAAATTTAAATATATTATAAATATGGGTTCTTGTGAGGGAGGGGGGGGGGTATTTAAACAAACTTAAATCTACATTTCCTCAGAAAATGCTTTTGTGACACATAAGGGTTTTGTTGTTTATAAGATTTTTTTTCATTGGTATAGCCTTTGTATTCATTTGTCCACTTTATGGCTACTCTATTCTCCTGAATTTCAAATCTATATTACCTTTTTAATGCTTTTAATTTATGATCAATATCATGATGGCTTTGGGAAGAATTTTAACAATTTTTACCATGAATTCCTAATTACAACCTTGCAATTGATCACCAGTAGTGGACACACCCTTGCCCAAGGGGTCATGATTTGCACAAAATTAAATATTCCCTTTCAAAAGATGCTTCTGCATGAGTTTCATCTTTCCTGGCCCAGTGAATCTTGAGAAGAATTTTAATTTTTTTCCCCTATTTATTCTTATGTTGAAATTTGATACCCAATTGTGGCCCCACCCTACCCTTGGGGGTCATGATTTGAACAAACTTGAATCTTTGCTACCTGAGGAAAGCATGAGTTTCATCTTTCCTGGCCGAGTAGTTCTGGAGAAGAAGATTTTTAAAGATATTTCCCATGTATTCCTATATTGAACTTTGATACCCCATTGTGGCCCCACCCTACACCCGAGGGTCATGATTTTAACAAACTTGAATCTACAATACCTGAAGATGCTTCCACATGAGTTTCATCTTTCCTGGGCCAGTGTTTCTTTAAAAGAAGATTTTTAGAAGATGATATTAATTTTTCACTAATTCATAATTATCTCCCCTTGAAAGAGGGGATGGCTCTTCATTTGAACAAACTTGAATCCCCTTCACCCAAGGATACTTTGTGGCAAGTTTGATTGAAATTGGCCCATTGGTTCTTGAGAAGAAGATAAAAATGTTGAAAGTTAACGACAACGCAACGACAACAAAGACCGACAACTGCCAATCTAGATAAGAAAAGCTTAATTGAGCCTTCGGCTCAGGTGAGCTAAAAATCAAGGGCTCAGGTGAGCTAAAAATCAAGGGCCAAGTCCCTTCACAAGGGAAGATAATCAAGAAATGAAAAAAATTTGGCGGGGTTATCAAAAATTGTCTTCTAAAGAACTTCTGGTCCAGAAAAGCTGAAACTTATGTGGAAGCATCCTGGGGTAGTGCAGATTCTAACCTGTTCAAATCATGACCCCTTAGAGTAGGGTGGGGCCTCAATAAGGAATCTAAGTTTCACATATGAATATATAGGAAGCTTTAAAAAAATCTTCTTAAGAATTAACCACTGGGCCAGAATAGCTGAGACTTATGTGGATACATCCTGGGGTACAGTATAGTGTAGATTCTAAATGGTTCAAATTATGACCCATGAGGTAGGGTTGTACATGTGTATCACAATACGCATTTTAAGAGGGAATTTTGTAAACAACAGCATGGTCAAAGCTACTCGGGTGAGCGATTTGGCCCATGGGCCTCTTATTCATTATGTATTGCATATTGCATTGCACTGGTTGTTTTTGTAAATAACCTACCTCTACTTGGTCATCCTAGATGAGATGTTTCTCATGTTTCCGTAAATCTAACATATATTAATTTCAGAGTTGGTTTGTTTCATATAAAATTAGGGGGTTTTTTTTTCTGGAAAAATAACTTCATTTTGCATTAGTATCATAATAACTGCTGAAATAGACATTAGATAATCTGAAGAGATAAAATAAGCATCCAACATATCTGTGATGGTTTGTCTGTCACAAATGTTCCTTACATGTATAATTTTTTTTTAGTACAAGAGACAAAGATGTTCTAATGAATGTAGCACAAATGAGTTTGTATGATGGTCTTTATAATGAATCACCATTCATTTAATGTGTGAAATTATGTTATTTCTTGTCATGAAACTGAAGATAAACAATTTTGGAAGTCCAAATTTGATTGATGGTCGTATATAGAAATAAAGAATATTAGCATTTTATTTTGTTTCATCTGAACCAAATTAGAAATCTCATCCCACAGGTAAATTCATTTTCCAAGTAACTTACACAGGCGCTTGATGTTTTTAACCTTTCTGTTCAAAAATAAAAATTTACCTATATATTGATAACATAGTATTGGTAAATTTTTTTATGAAGAGAAAGGTTAAAAACATCAAGCCCTGTGGTAACTTCGAGTTAGAACTCCCAAATTTTTCATTTAACGGCCTTGGGTCCTGACAATCATCTGAACATTATAAAGTACACCAGTCCTGTATCCATAACTTTTTAAGGTGTTCCTGTATATAGTTCTTACCAAAACATCCGGAGATGATATAGTATTTTCTTCCAGATATTTTTTTTTTGCATGATTGAGCCAGGACTAACTGATACTGCACGGTTATGGACAGGTGCCCCTAATAATGCCATAATACATAAAATCGTGGCTTTGATGCTGTTTCCAAAATTGTAGGCATGAGCTTTTTGAGGTTCATGTTTTGCCTGTTTTTATATTTATTTGATACTTTTATAATAAATTGATATTAGTCTAGTCCTGTATTCTGATTTTTTTTTGGTTGCTTTTTTATATTCCACATACTACTTCAATCTAATCTCTGTAAGTCCTACTTTCTATCTTACATTTATTAAGTGGAACACTAACACATAATTTTATTGGAAGTCCTTGTACAATCTTCATAAGATCCTACATGATGCTTCATATGAATTGCTATGAGCATGATACTCAACAAATTATATTTTTGAAGAATTGTCAACCATGCCTAGATGAAACATAAAAATGATATTAAGATTTATGCAAGTGAATGCTGGACTTCCTAACATTTTTTTAAAAAAAATTCAGAAAGTGTCTGTTCAACTCTTTCATATTTAAATTTTACATTGTACACTCATGTATAGGATGAAGATGTCAGTAAGGATATTTCAAAATATGATCATATATATTTGATTCGAATTGTTTTTGCAGAACATTACAACAACACTTTTCATGAAAGCATAATTTTTATTTAAATCCACGTTTTTTTTATGAAAACATGAAAAGGATTCATATTATTATGGTAAAATAATTTGTTAATGATATAATGAAAAACTGATTGTATCACTTCGGGAATAATTTAAATCAAAACCCATGGATTATAACACAGTCCTCTTTAATACAGGTTCATGAAATGTGAACTTTTAATAAAAACTTTTCATACAGTTACATGAAAATTTATAGATTTAGAATATTTCAATTGGTCTCTATACTTTTCTATCGTAACATTAACTGTGTTTCTAAACCGACATATGGTCTCAACACATTCATGGTTATCTTTTAATTAAAAATCTCAGTAAATGTACTTGCTAATACATTAAAATGTAATTACATGGAAACTGAACAATTAAATACAAATTTACATTTACCCCCATTCACGAAAAATAACTTATGGCTGTACTAAATTTACAACTTTTAAGAACATTTTTCACCGATAGATTTACACTTAAAAGTCCAGGGAAATGTATATGTTTACTTGAAGAACATTTTTCTCTGATAGATTTTATGCCTTTCATCAAATGACTAATGATTTTGGCACTGTATCCTTAACTGTCCATATATAAAATATTTATTTGAAAAAGTTTAGTTTTAAAACACCATACTATTTCTGAAAGTAAATACATGTAATACTACCTATACATCTCAAGTGCCTCAGATATTATCAATCAATCAAAAATTGCCTTCATTTATGCAGGATATTTTGAGGTAACAAAAAAAACAGATTCAAAAAAGTTCACAAAAAATCTCTGTTAGCAATCTCCAAAACATATATCTAGGTTATTTCCCTTTAACCAACTAAGACTTGCATAAAGCTTATTTCATAAACTCTGAGCAGACGTCATATGTTTACTTGATTACCTTAACAAAATGCATATTAATATTGTATTCATGATACACATCAAACACATTGTATGAAAAATCCCTAAAATATAAATGAAATGGTCAAACTATATAGGAGGATTGAGGAATAATAAAATAACTTATTATGTCTTACAAATTAATGTCTGTGAAATGAGATGGGTGCTTCTGACTTTTGCGACCCTGTTATGGGGGGGGGATAACTCTGGCCTGTTTTACTATGACTGAGCTGTTCCTAGTTAGGTCCATACACTTTGGTTTGTAATGTTTCTAGGAGCCGATCCGTCGTCAAGCGTAGTAAGTAGGGGATACTAGAATATCAGTTAATATGACCAGTTGATCGTCTGTAAACATTTGTTTGTGATCATGCCAATTGTCGTGGTGTGTCCTACGGAAGTTTGATAGAGTTTTCTTCACAGTCATCTGCAAAAAATAAAACCAATAGAGAGTTTATCATTATTTTACTTTTTTATATGTTAAATGCTAAATTTGATTTGTTTAGATACATGGACATTTATTAATCTTTCATGTTACCCTCAGCTGTAGCAACACATTTGACAATAGCCACAATGTAGGTAACACATTGAACACTGTGTTATACTGAGCTGAATTAGTTGTGTAAGTTTTGACATGAATTTGTTGACATGAGTGCAAGATTCAATGACCTGAATTTGTTGACATAAGTGTAAGATTCAATGACCTGAATTTGTTGACATGAGTGTAATATTCAAATGACCTGAATTGATTGAGTGTAAGTTTTGACCTGTATTGATTGACACCAAAATAAAGAGCTACTGACCTGAATTGGTTGAGGGTCGTTGACATGGTTACTAAGGTCCATTAAGATCTGTGGCATGAACTCGGGTACATTGTAAGGATAGGCTTCCACTAGAGCACTGAGACCCAGGACACCAGCGTGACGCTTTATTAGGGCCTCCAGAGGCATCGAGTCCGCTAACTTACGCTTCTTCACCTTGTTCTTACTAAGGACTTCAAAGTGTTCCTGTTTAAAAGTAATATAAAATTTAAAACACGATGTACATATACTTCATACTTTACATGGCTTTTTTTCATTTTAAAGATAAGTGAAAATATATCATATTGGCATGGTATGGCAATCTTAAAAAGGATGTTTGTTTGCCCTCTCCACAGACATGTTGTCCTCATGAGAATATTTGTTCACTTATATTAAGATGCCAACAATTGCCGACTGATGGCTGCAAATTTATACCTTAGGTTTATACTCGACACTTAGAACCATTGAGCAGCCAGAGATCTTTCTCGGGCCACTACCTGCTGCTACATGGGACCTAAGTTATTTATTATTGACTTCAAACTTCAAGTTTGAAATTCTGAGACATAAAATAACAAGATAAAATACAAATTTAGACTATGTAGAAATTCAGAAATTACCAGCATATCTTTGTCCATGTCTAGAAATCCACAATGTACCAAACCACTCAATGTTATGGCTGCCATCTCTCTCACCTTTAATAAAAATACAATTTATTACTATAACACCTAGTATTGCAAAACAGAAAAATATTACTTCCATCAAGTTTTCAATGGTGTCTCACAGATTGTTTTTTTTTACACAGCTGCATGCAATTAATTTTAAATTCTGATTTACACATACATGGACTCTAACAAAATGTACGTGTCCAGAATCTGGTGATGTGACCTGTGTGAGACCTCTATCACTGATTTTGTTTATCTTTTAAAAATTTCATAGAGAAATTAATGCTCTTTTATACATATTTCAAATAAACATGTACATTGAAATATGCACAAAATAATTTTCTAGTGCTTTGAAATAAAATGAAATCAGAAGTCTATGATGAAAATTTGACTCCGCTACTTTGTATTTAAAACAAAGGAATAGAAAGGATACACTTGTACTTGAAACTGTGCAACAACAATAATTTATAAATAGCTATAAAATAATAAGTCCTTGGTTTTTTCTTTTCTTTTTTTTTTTTTTGGTGAGAAAAGAGCAAGAGCCATCTTATGCATAAAATGGCCCTGTACTTATATCAGTTAATTAGCTATCACCCTCTTTCCCTTTTCATATATCAAAATAAAGTAAACACTTTCATTTGCTATAAAAAAATTTCATTTTGAGAATCCAGATATTGGAAAACAGGTTTGAGAAATTGCAATGTTCTTGAAAGAATGGGTGGACTTAACGCCCTATTTTGGATCTTTTTGAGACTACTCTAACAAGTTAAAAATAAAGTGAATCTAAATTATATTACAACCACTAGAAAAAGTGATGTATACATGGTTATTTTAGCTAAAACATATATACAAAAGCAATGCCTTGTTGCCATGAATCAAAATTGAAAGAAAGATACATTAGTGTCGTCTTCCGGAATTTGACATGTACCCGCAGTGGTTTTTAGGTCGCGCTATCAATATTAATAGGAGGTGGGGCTATTGATCGGTGTCATTGTTGACATTTCTCTCTCTCTCCATCTTTCTCTCTAGAAATTCGAATACGTGTTTGGAATATTACAGCGATGTCATTATGATTTTTTTTTTTTTAAATGTGAGGACACGCAAAATTAAAACAACATTTAATGTGCTAAATTCTGAAAACAGCACCAAATAATAGTGATTTACATCTAGGTCAGGTTGAAGAATACAATGTAACTGTTTCCACGAGTACACTCCTAGGTGGACATCACGTGATGAATTGTAATATTTAACAGGTCAATCAAAGTCGTAACAATGGAAGAGAGAAGTTTGTTTGGAACATGTTTTCTGTAAAATTAAGTGTGATGGCACGTTTGTCGGCTCTTCTCCTTTTAATATGACATTATTTTGTTCAATATACAACTATAGTTTTTGTAAGAACAGCCAACAAACATGCGCTGACTATGTATTCAGACGATGAAAAATGCGTGACCCTGATTATCTATTGATACTCAACAAATATTCAGGCACCATGCCTTCGATATTTATTTAGTTTACCTTGAAAAGAGCATTTTAAATTCACATCCGTACCATAAATACACAGTTAAGATATCGGGGGTTTATATGATGTAAAAAAAAAATAACATGTTATGGAACTTAAATTTGTGGCATTTTTTCTGGCCAGTTAAGTCCACCCATTCTTTGCAGAAAACATGCGTATTTGACAACAGTCAGCAAAGAACTAAAATATGAGCCCAGCCCACGATCCAAAAAAATAAAACATGTTTTTTGATCTTCAGAAACAGGTCTGTCATTATGTATTTGCATATTTTGGATCAGAGGTTGTGCTCTATATGAAATATTGAAAAAAATGCTTCAACTTTAAGTCATTTTCAAAGGAATTTACAAGATAAGAGGAAAATGAAGCAATTTATGACGTCATAATGCATTGACTAGATGGGAAATTACATCACGATTATTAGATACATGGTCACCAACAATCCAAGTGATAAATACTGCATTTGCAGCCTAAACTGAGCGGTTTTGATTTTTCAGAAATTCTCATTACCAAATAATTAAGGCCCAAAGTGGCTCTTGCTCTTAACTGCAATCAGGCTAACACTGTACGGGGATAAACTTTTGCAAGAACTTTATGCAGAAATTTCAATTTTTAAGAACCCTAGCAACACCTTTAATCACAGTAAGAAAACTTGAAAAATTCTTTTTCAGTGTATTCTACATGTGTGCCAAGTTATATTGAAATGGATAAAACTGTAGGGGGAATAGCGTTTCACACAAATTTCAATTTTCAAAATTTTGGCAACTTAGTTTACTTGTTTACACACAAACAGATGGACAACAGTCACCAATATGAAATACTGTCACATAAATCCTTCTGGTCAAGTAGATCAATAGCGCTAAACAACAGCACATGAACTATATAAAATAAATAATGCATTTTGAAGAGCCGTTATTTGACATATTTAAATCCCCTCTAACCAGGAAGTATAAACACCTGGCAGGTAAATAATACAGATGTGTCACATGATCAGTGTGTGTATACAGACTGCACTTGGAGATCGATCAAGGACGGCTGCCATTACGAAAGTGAGGTAAAAAAGTTTTAAGTATTTCTGTCCATATGAAAACAATTCTGAAAGTTACTAAAAATTCAGTACTGCAGGCTTTAATTATGCAAACAAATTTTCCTTCCTACAATGAACCTTGTATAATTAATATAAGGACTTGTTTACGTTACGTACATGAATATATCTGCCTAAAGGTCTCAGGCAAAATGTGGTTTTTAAAAGAGTCCAAAAAAATACACGTTGCTCTCAAATGTAAAGCAACTTATTCTTAATTAATTTTTTTATGCTTTAGTCACAAAATCTAATGATGGACCCCCGTATCAGTGCCCAGGACGTGATGTGATGTGACCTGTGTGAGACCGCTGTGGTACAGATGCACTGTGATACATGTCTTGTCAACCTGTGCACAGCTTGTGTAGGAAAACACATGATATCTGATCAATCAATCAATCACAAAGTTGTCACTATTCAGACCAGAAAATCCACTCTCCTATACCCTGTATGTACATCTCATGCAAAAGAACAATGTGAAATGTACTGTAAACAATGTGACATTCCTGTCTGTCTTAGCTGTCTGGCATCTAAACATCATTTAGGGCATGAATTATCTAAAATAGTGCAAGTTGTTGGTGAGAAGAAAGATATGATTACAAAAGAAAGAAATGAATTAAATGATACAATTTACCCAATCTACAAGGACATTGCCTCTGATGTACAAAACAGAATGAGTCAGTTAGAAAAGGAATATGGTGATCTCTCAACAGCCATAACAAAACATGGAGAGGACTGGCACAGAGAATTTGACAAACTTGTCAAGAAACTTAAAGCTGAAGTTGATGAAGATGAAAAACACACAGTTACAAACTCTACAGAAACATCTGGATGAAATAAACAAGAACATTTCTGACATCAAGGACGAAATTGATTCGATGGAAACTGCAATAGACACCAATGACTTGTCAAAACTATTAAATGTATCATCCAATGTACACACATACGGATATCTTCCACACAAAATTATACCATCTTTACCTAAATTCATTCCAAGAAAAATGCATCAAGAAGAACTAAGTAAAATGTTTGGAGCATTATCATCAAGTTCTTTAACATCAGATGAACATGGCTACAGCATGAAGACAACACAGAAATCACCAGAAGCTGGATCCTCTCCTCCAGTCAAACAGCTGCTTGATGAACCAGAGACTGTCACCACCATACACACTGGGTATACAAATTACTTAGACAATGTGGCCTGTCTGAGTGATGAAGAAATCTGGACAAGGGGAAATGACAACACCATGAAACTCTTCAGCATCAATCAGGGATCACTACTCAAGTCAATCAGAACCAAGTCAGGGAACAGACCATCTAACATTGCAGTGACAACAAGTGGAGATCTAGTGTATACTGATTACAATGATAGAACTGTGAACATTGTGAAGAATGAGAAGATAGAGGAATTGATCAGACTACAGAACTGGAGACCTAATGCTGTCTGTACCTCCTCTGGTGACCTCCTGGTTATCATGGATTATAAAAAACAATCTAAAGTTGTCCGTTACTCTGGCTCCACAGAGAAACAAACCATTCAGTTTGATGATAAAGGTAAACCTATTTATACAGTTGATACTAGATATATAACTGAGAACAGGAATCTAGATATTTGTGTGTCTGATGATGGAGCTAAAGCAGTAGTGGTGGTCAATCAGGCCGGGAAACTGAGATTTAGGTACACTGGACATACTCCTGCTCCAAACAACAAACGATTTGATCCACGAGGAATCACCACAGACAGTCAGAGTCACATCCTTACAGCTGATGAATACAATCATTGTGTCCACATCATAGACCAGGATGGACAGTTCCTCCGTTACATAGACTGTGGACTGAGTGTTCCCTATGGACTTTGTATAGATACAAATGACAATATGTTTGTTGCTCAATTGTTGAAGAAACAAGTGAGGAAAATCAAATATCTAAAGTGAAATCTTTGACCATTTACAGTAAATCAAGACAGTTATTCATCTTAAAATTATAATAATCATACAAAGGCACTTTTATGCCTTCATTATAATAATGATTAACGTATGTAAATATGCTACAATGTCATTTGCATTTACTATATATACATGTAAATATGAGGTTTGATGAGTGGAATTTTGAGGAAAAATATAGTCTAAATTACAACGTTGTCAAAATTTCCACTGTAAATCAAGGCATGTAGCATCTACATCTATCTGGATACAAACTACCCTGATCCCAATGCAAATTGTGTCACTTCCATTTGGCACAAAGGACATCCTATCCTACTTACACACAAGCAATAACTACATCCCTATCTACTCCACCGCAATGTAAGAATTGTTCTACAATATGTTTGCAAAGGGGATGATTAAGAGTTAAAAAGAACAAGGTTTACTAAAGGCCTATTTTGGCTCTATGAATTTCAAGAACATAACAATTTTCACAAAGCCCATTTTTCTATAGCTGGATTTGCAGAAGAAACTTTTTTTAAAGGAATGCAAGTACTAAGTCTCATCTTTATCAGTCAGGGGCATGATGGAATCAAGTTATTTTTTATGACTAAACAAAGAAGTAACTCATTTGAGTTAACTCTTAAAAAGTAGAATGCCTATCAGTTTTGCCAAAAAACATCAATATGTTGAGTTTTCTGCTGATTAAAGATGATATAAGGCTGAGAAAGTTGTAAATATATGTACTTCTTTTAATAAAATCATCAGACTTAATATCTCCTCAGCAGATACGATGATATTTTAAAAACAATCAAAGGAAAAATAATGACATTTCATGAACATTTCAGGGGTCAATTACACATCTTCCGCCAATTTTGCCAACACTGAGACTAATTTTCTAATAATCTTTGGACATTACTGTACAATCTCTAAGTCTTACATTTTTTGTGCAAAGCTGTATATTTTTGTGCAAGAGTTCTAAAGTGAGGTGGGTTAAAGATGAAATAACAGAAATAAGTTATGATTTGTGGAATTTCAGTGTGCTAGATTGTAAAGATAGATTACTTTTACTGTCATGAACGCTTTCCTTCTACTTAATAACCCAAGCACAGCATAAATTAAGCTTTTCAGATACCAGTAGGTTTACAATAATGAGTAGTAAAGTATCAGTAACTGGAATAAGTTACTGAAGAAATGCATAATCAGGGAAAGATAACCCAAAATGTTGACATTTAATAACTTAAACAAATCATTTAAAAAATAACTTGTTTCCATGATGCCCTTGACTGTTTATACTGATGTCAGGGTTCGACACTAACGGTGGACCGGCGGCCCGAGTCCACCAAAAAATTGGAAGGTCCACCAAATGTTCTGGACTAGGTGGACCGTCGGTCCACTTAAAATTTAAACACCGTATTAAAAAACAGTGAAATTCCAGGTTTTTTTTCTAAATCGAAATCCGTAACTCAAATTATTAATTCCTCCATACCTGTATTTTACAAGAAAAAGATATACGTGTAAATAATGTTAAAGGTAATCAGGGGGACCTAGAACTCGATATATTTTATATGATGTTAAATTGATAAATCCAATATTAACAATAATATTGAGATGCAAGAACATACAAAATGGACCTTGAATAAGAAGCATGAAAAATCCGTGCCAAATTAGCCAGTCTCTCCTCTGTTTACGTAATGCATAGAAAGGTGTGAAAATCGCTTCACGCCTGAACGCACACACTTGTAGATAATTAGAACTGATTGACAGCTGCATTTATGCATTGTTTTTTTTTTAAATAGATGTTCCAATAGGCGTTATATACATTTTATGAACTAATCTGCAGTTTCATTTTTTCTTGATATACATTATATCACTACTTATTTGAATAAATAATAAATTTAGAAAAATAATTGATTAATACACATTACATGTTTCTATCTCACATCGTAGTATAAAAAAGATCTAGCCATAAATGCATGAAAAATTCACTTGTTTAATATTTGAACAAATTAATTAATAAATGGAATTTTAAATTTAATCTACCTCTGGAAGCAAAATTAATGCAGGTTTTAGGTTTTCACCATTGTAACTTAATGATAATAATTTAAAATTTTTTTTTGGTTTGTAGATTAATACGTTTTGTTTTGTTTTAAGTTCAACAATATTTCTGACAAAAAAATCTGACTAGTCCCTAACTGATTTGATTCTGTTGACTGGTTAGATTTATGCTTTATTAGTCTGACTGGAATCGGTATATATTAAAGGTAGCTTTAACTAATGCCTCATGTAATGATTCATTCATTAATTCAAACGTTTATAAAGGTCCACCAGGTATTGAGAAGGTCCACCAATAATTTTTAACAAGTGGACCTGCGGTCCACCAAGGTAAAAAAGTTAGTGTCGAACCCTGGATGTTAGTTTTGGGATATTGTGACTTGGTCAGTTTATTGGTATATGGGCAGGGCCGTTTTATGGGTTTATGGGAAGTGAATTTAGCTCTTTGATGTTAATAAATGTACTGCATAAATATCTAATATAAAACACTTGATCATCACAGATGAGATGCAGTATAAAGTTCTGACCCCCTCCCTTTTTTGTATTTGTTATTTGTATACATAACCTACCTCTACTTGGTCATCACAGATGAGATGCAGTATAAAGTTCTGGATTTCCTTTTTGTGCTTTGTCTGGATCATGGTAAAGAGGTTACAGAACACCATGACCTGGATGTAGCCGAGGATCAGTACACGGGAATGCCAGGACTTCAGTCCCATCACCTAAAGAAATCAAGGACATAATTAGGAATAAAGCTTTAATAATTCTAATCAAAGTTATCCCCAAGTTCCTGGCCACTTTATCAAATTCTTCAACAATATGTCTTCTAACCATGGCGAGAGTCTAATTACTTTATACCAGGAACTAAAAATTTGGATTCTACATCTTTTGTTACTGATAAGTTCCTACAATAACTAGAACTGTCAAAATGGGACAAAATAACCCCCCCCCCCCCCCGGCTTGGCTTTTCAGAAGTAAGTTTTTCCATAATAAAGATATGTATCACAAATTATGAAATTTTTCTTCCAGTGACCTTGAAGTTCCCCAAATGACCTTGAGTCAAGGTCATGACACACCCTTGGGTCATGGGCAATCTTTGTGTGAAATGAGATCCTACCAAGTACATCCATAAGAAAGATGTTAACCGGACACAATAATGAATTTTTTCTTCCAGTGACCTTGAAGTTCCCCAAATGACCTTAGGTCAAGGTCAAGACACACCCTTGGGTCATGGGCAATCTTTGTGTGAAATGAGAATCTACCAAGTTTATCCATAAGAAAGATATGGACCGGACACAAATTATGAAATTTTTCTTCCTGTGACCTTGAACTTCCCCAAATGACCTTGGGTCAAGGTCAAGACACACCCTTGGGTCATGGGCAATCTTTGTGTGAAATGAGATCCTACCAAGTTTATCCATAAGAAAGATATGGACCAGACAGGAATTATGAAATTTTTCTTCCAGTGACCTTGAACTTCCCCAAATGACCTTGGGTCAAGGTCACGACACACCCTTGGGTCATGGGCAATCTTTGTGTGAAATGAGAACCTTCCAAGTTTATCCATAAGAAAGATATGGACCGGACACGAATTATGAAATTTTTCTTCCATTGACCTTGAACTTCCCAAAATGACCTTGGGTCAAGGTCATGACACACCCTTAGGTTATGGGCAATCTTTGTGTGGAGTAGTAGATTCTAATGTCCCTCAGTAAGAAAGATATGGACCGGACACGATTGCATAGTCAGACGGACAGATGGACGGACGGACAGACGGACAAGGGATTCCTATATAGCCCCCAAAACTTCATTTGCAGGGGGTATAATAACTGTGTTTTAGATCATATCCATTGGACAGGATATGAAATTTAAATTTAAATTCAGATTCATATCTTGTTTCTGTTGTACTCACTTCTCTGATGGTCTCCAGACACACCGTGACATTGTTCTCCTGAATCAGAGCCTGAGAGAAGCATGCCAGGGCCATAGAACAGTCAGTCTTCAGTTCCTCATCTTTAGTCTCACTCTCTAACGTGCAGATCTGGGGGAAATATCAAATGAATCTCAATATCAGAAAATCATTTTAAACTAAAAAGTTTTTCTGAATATTTTTCATCACTCTGGTTAAATACATGTCCATGTATGTTCATATATTTGAAAATATTTACGAATTTAAAAAGAGATCTGAAATGCATATTCTGCAATCCTCACAATAATACTTACAACTGGAAGAAAAAGGAAAAGCTCTGGTGTAGTTGAGGTAAACATTCTACCTAGACCATCTGATATCCACTTCAGCACTGCAACAAAAAATGATGAATAAGTCCACCCATCATATTTCTTTTCATGTTTTATAAATGAGATCATTATCTTTGTTAAAGCTGACATGAATTCTTAAAAACACAACATTTTCATCTATGTACGACTTGTTTCATACCAACTATAGCCGTATTCCGCCATATTTCTTTCAGATACATTGTCTCATTGTAACGATATATACCCCGATGCGGTCGTTACACTTGATTGATTTTTTGGCTTGGGTATCGACTTGTGCACATCTCCGATGGTAAAGAACATGAGAACACATTAGGTGTTCGAGACATTTCAAAAGCACAACAAACAACATAATAATCATATTTCTGAATAATTATTGATTTGAATCAAAAGGAAAAAAAATGCAAGTTTGGAAGAGAAATTTAGATGCAAGAGTACGTATTTTACAGTGCGCAAATTTATGCAGAATAAACTTGAAATAAAAAGCAGTAAAATCTGCAAACATCTTTTGAAATTATATCATTTGAATGGAACAAAACAACCTACGTCTTTGATTTGCAGGTCCTAAAGATGCAATTGATGCATATCGAGAAAACGCCTCGAACGCTGTAAACGTATCCATACCTGGAAATAGGTTACTGCATCGGTTAGAAGATATGCACAAGTCAAGTGATATACACCCTGAATCCCATTTATTGAAATATGCATCACAAAAAAAGAAATAAACTCCATAAAAGCTCAATAGTAAACACACTGTCATTACTCCGTACAGTCGATACACTGAGTCCGTGCTGATCAAATTTTGGTCAGGGAAAATATCACAAGTGGAAAGAGAAGGTATTTGCGCGGCTGAAAAGGGGGGGGGGTTAAAGTATTATAACTGCTGTTCATAAGCTATAATTGTGAATTGTCTATCTACATGTAGTTCTAACATTCTATACAAAGTCATGTATATAGTCTGCAGTTGGTTTGCATCGCAAAATTCATTTGTCAATTATAACTGATTGTTTTAGTACTAATCTCCAATCGAAACCAAGTAATTTTTATGTGTACATCTAAACGTTCTTTAACACACACGGAGAAAGGCCATCCCCTGTTCAATTTCACATTTAGGCATTTGGTTTTTTTAGGCGCGGGTGGGGGGGCATGCAAAAATAATTGACATGACCGTTATTTAAATATTCTTGGAAGACTGACATTTCTGCCGAATTCAATTTTGAGATTTTTTTAAATGGGTCACTCCGACCACAAAGTATATGCATTTTGAGGAATGTAACTGTATTGTGTTTTTACAGAGAGTCTTTCGAGATTTCAGTATTCCTGCTTGATAGTCTAGCTATTTTTTTTTTTTATAAAAATAATTTCTTTAGAGAAGTATTTGAGAAATAATTTTAAGAGCTAGGGTAGGGATACTTGACACTGGTTGAACAGATAATTTTTATTAACTCTTTTGTATATTGAACTCTCTCTCTCTCTCTTTCCCTCTCCTATCCGTTAGGGCAATAATAGGTATAAGATCCTACGCACTTTGTGATGTACCATTTATTAAGCCTTAGAACTGATCAAAAATTTTTCTCAGGCGGGATGTCGAAACATAAATTGAATAATAATTTTAATTTGGACAAGAAATTAACCCACACGCCCAAATTGAAATAGAAACTAGAGATATTGTGAGCAATGAGCTCTCTAAATGATACCCCTCCTCTCATATGATTATAATGGCAAAGTCCATATTTTGCTGTTGTCGCTAAACCCAAAATATGTGTCGAATCAAAAAGCAGGCACGTAGCACCGTAATTTAAAGTGTTGGCCAGGCAGAGATTTTTTTTCATTACCTGAAAAAGTTGACAAGCAAAAAAAAAGAACAAAACAAAACAAAACAAAACCACACCTTCAATTAACATTTCCTATAGTATAAGTTAGGTGGCGGAAAAAAGTGGGGGGGCTCCCCCCCCCCCCCCACCCCCGTTGCTTCACCCCTGAAAAGTAAAATAAGATTTGCACAATGGTAATATGTAATAAACCTAAGATTCTGTGAAAGTTTAATTAAAATTCACCAAGTGGTACAAGATGATTTGCGGATAAGAGATTGGTACCCCAACGCGTATGAGACAGACGCACGGACAGACGGACGGACATAACGGTTACTATATACCCTCCCACTTTTCAAGCCGGGAATATAATAAACGTGAAATATACATCACAGGAATGGGAACATTGGGAACTTTCTCAAATTCCTTCTCAAACGTACGTGTCGAACCTGGACCTGGACAACAGACAAAAAAAGAGAATTTGTAAAAAGCTAATTGTAGGTAGAATGTGGAATGGGGAGTTTGCTCTCTCTTCTTATATGCTTTTTCTAATAATCATTAATTATTTATGTCTAGAAATTTAATTCACATTTAATTTTATTTTCATTATCATTGCACCACAGAAGCAAACTCATTTATTATACCCCTCGCAATAAGTTGCGTGAGGTATAATGTTTTTGACCCGTCAGTCAGTCTTTTTTTTTTTTCATTTTTTGGTTTCAGGTGGGTTACCCCAACTTCTCATAAAACACTGCACAGAGTTTTGTCGAACTTTGCAGATATTTATAGGAGAAAATGTGTGTGTAGATATGCACATCACCAGAAAATTCAGAATTCTTACATTTAGATTTTGGCCATATCTCGAATATAGAGATGAGCAATTTGTCAGCGCAATTCCTCATAAACCGCTGCACACAATTTCGTCAAACTTTGCAGATATTTAGGACACAATGTGTATAGATGAGCATATTACATGTAATGGAAATTACGATTCATTTATTTTTTTCTGGGAATTTCAGCACTTCGACTTTTGGGGGAGCGTGGGGTATGTGAACTTGCTCTCTTTTTTTCTTTCATTATGCACAAAATTATAAATAACTTTAAATCAAATTATATTAGGTCTACTAAAGCCTATACACAGTATTTATTTCATGATAATTAATCTGTTTCAGACGTTTTTCAGAAATATTTTAATGAGAGTGTTGATATGCATGTTTAATACCCCCCCCCCCCCCTCCTATCACAGGAAAATATCTTCAAAAGGTACGAATGATTTGCAATCATGCATGCTTTTTTTTCAAATAAATTTAATGAAGTTAAACCATGTATAATCATAATTTTTATTTACTACATTTACAAACAAGAGCAATGTTTATTTTTGAAAAAAAATTCAATCAACCCCACTCAGCTTTCAACCTTTGATATTTTCCCTGGCCAAATAAAATGATCGGCATGGGCCACGTGTGTCCAAGCATCTTTTACTTTTGAGTTAGCAATGGATTACATGACTTCTGAGATGCATTTTTCAATAAAAGTAAAATAGGATAATTCTTTCGACATGTGCACATCCCTGTAACGAAAGCAGTATTCAGGTAAATGTTTTATCACTGCGTTTGACGCATTTTCTCGACCTGCATGGATTTTTGCTGTACATAAATGTATTCCGTGTTAGTGTACTTTTTATATTGCAGCAAATGCATTCAAAAATAATTTAATTCTTTATAGTTCTATTTTTGTTGAATTTTTACTTTTCAAACATGTATTGGTCGTTTATGGACTTTTAAAAACTATGCTATCGGAGATGTGTACATGTCGACAGCCAGACTAGAAAATCACTCAAGTGAAACAATTCGTCAAGGCTATATATAGCAGGTACAGGTGGCCAAAAATCTTCGATTAAATATGGCGGAATCGAACAAATATGTCGGACAAGGGCGTACAGGAATGTAGTAAGTCGTACAAAGATGAAAACTGATGCCTTTTTAAGAGTTCATGTCAGCTTTAATTTACATGAATATTCAGACAGGTGTAAGCCCCCTCACCTGTTTTACACAGCCTTATGGTTGTCTTCCTCTCTTCATCCTCATCATCTTCCACCTCCATCTTCTCCAACGAGGAAGACATCTCTCTGTGGTTCTCCTCATCTGTGAAAAATTCAAATACTACATCTTCAAAGACTTCTACCACCTCCTTGTGCACATTAAAATAAAGATTAGAAGTGTTTGTGAGTGTTTACTGATGCCTCCGTATGGCAGCTTATAGCCAGGGTTGAATTCTCTCAAATGCATGTCAAACTCCAAAGGTCAAGGTCAAAAGGTCAACATCTTACAAGGAATACACCTGTGAAATATGAAAGCCTTACTTCTAACTGTGCAAAAGTTATGACCAAGGTTAAAGATTTTAAAAAGTGGGTCAAAGCCTTAAGTCAAGGTCAAAAATATTTATACCATCAGAAAGGTCTTGTTACAATAAATACACATGAAGTATGAAAGCCCTAGCTCAAACTGTTCAAAAGTTATGGTCAAGGTTAAAGTGTGGTATTTTTTTGTAAAACTCTTAGGTCAAAGTCAAAAAGTCAAATTTGGTGGTACCCGAAGAAAGATCATGTCACAAGGAATACATCTGTGAAATATGAAAGCCATAGCCCCATCCACTCAATTGTTATGGGCTGGGTTAAAGTTGACAACAGACAGACAGAAAAACAGACAAACAGGACAAAACCAATATACCCTCGGGATCTTTTGATCCCAAGGCATATACCCCCAGAATCTTTCGATTCCGGGGCATATAAAGTAATAAATGCAATATATGATTACAGTTTTTCAGACCATTACAAGTCCAATCTTTATGAAATCAGAATCAGAACCTACCCTTTGAGCTGCCATTGTTTCCATTGTCTGATAGCACCAGGTCTTTGAGTGGTTCCAGTCGTGGAATCACTTTCTGGACAAAGTCCACTCTGTGTGGAGATTTAGTGGAGGAACCTGCCGTGATGCTGTAGTCATACAACATGATGTTGGACAGAAGGCTGAAACGGAATATTAACTCTAAAAAGTGTTCCATCAAAAATTTCACATAGAAATTGAAAAATGATGTACAATTAACTCTTTACCCCTTAATGCCACGATTTGATGCACTGGCCATATCCTTAGAGTGTTTGCCTGGCTGCCCCTTAGAGCATTTAAAATGAATTAGAGTGCAGTTTAAAACTGAACTAATAAGGGTCAAAATATTTCATTTATGCTATGTATTATATATCATTAGATTCATAATAAATTAAATTTTTCAAATCTATTTTCATAATTTCGATCGGAATTTTCTGTAAAAAAATAATTCAGGTGGAAGCAGGTGTAAATTGCAAAATAGATATTTTCAACGTGTAAAACGGCTTCAAGGATATCCGATCCTCAGTCAGGAAGGATAACTCCAAAAATTAATATTTAATTTGAAATGCATCAAAATGAAGCTTGAAAATGAAATTTTTTCATGCAACAATTTTCATTCTATTCATCTTTATAAGATTCAAGGTTTTTGGAAGTCTTAGGAAAGGTCTTATAAAAGTTGACATTTGTACCCTATAAAAGGAAGAAAATTAATACAGTTTTAGAGAAATAAGATTTTCTTCAACCATGACTTAGATACCCATGCTTATTAGCATGATATTGAATAAGAAGTGATTTGTGGCGTCTTGAAATGATAGCAAATGCCTTTTACTCTAAGTAATATAGAATATATGACGGAAAAAGAAAACAAAAAATACCAAAGAAGTATAAAAATCATGACAATTTCTCTGAATGCCTGGATACCTATCATTTTTTAACCTAAAATACAGTTGTTGATCAATTTGCAATTAGAAAATGCATAGCTGATATTCCAATTCGCTTTTTCTGCAAAAATTTTGGAGATTTGACAATTTTCCCTATATAATATGATTAACTTTAATCTTAAACTTTAAAGAAAAAATGTGGATAAATTTACATAACTTCGTGGATTCAGAGATACTTTTATGAGTATTTTTGATTACTTAATTAACTGCTAATTTTATAAACCTGAGGATCGGACTACCTTAATAAGCCAAAACTGACTGTAAAAATAATAAAAAATATGTGTGATAATATAATTAATGATTAAATTATTATTTGTTATCAATTTATAAGTTTTAATTCCTCAGAAATCAATAAATTGTACATGTAGTGCTACTTCAATGTCAATCTCGTCGACAATTTTTCAGACTTGCCTGCTAAAACTGATTTCTGAACGTTTTTGGATACTTTAATGATCCAATTCTATTAAAATAATTATTTTCTACACCTTTACATTTAAAAAAATGTGTAAATTGGAAGATATCTTCTGAATTTGTGAGAAACAGGTAGCGAAATGGACACTGCGCGGTCCCGAATTTCACAAAATTTTCGTATCTTATGTTGGAGTATATTACACATATAGATCATCATAATTTTCAAACCTTTCAAGAAATAGGTAGTTTATAGCTTGAATTTCATGTAATGCTTTACTGAATGAGAAAATATTCCGTACTGACTGAGTTATATGCTCAAAAAACATTGTATGTAACAGTCCGCCATTTTGAATTTCGGTGGGACTTTCCAAGATTCTTTTGTTCGTTTACACAGGTAAATCACATGATTTCTAACTGTAGTATGATGCAATCTTCTATTGTTAACCTGTAGGTGGCCACCTGTGCTCTGATAATTTGTAAACAAGCGGTAATTTCAAGTCAAATCAACAAAGAAATACACATGTGTCAAAAGTCGTCATTATGGGTTGGGGGCTAGGTGTCAAAAGTCGTCATTAAGGGGTAAAGGAACAGAGTTAAACTTGTATAATCCACTAATCAGACATCACTGCTTCCATGGACATTTATCTGATTAATCAACTTTCTGGGTTATACATTTAAATCACACTATATCAGGAGCATACCTTCCAATCCTGTCCCTGACGTTCTTGTACCTGTGGGAGAGGTAGGGTGTCAGAAACTCTAACAGACGATGGAGGAGTTCTGGTACCCTCCATTCCTGTTGTACTAAAGCATTCTGTACAGCAAAAAGACGGCTACAAAATATGAAAGGAAATCAGTCTCTTAGTTTCGGATACATCATTCTAGGTTTTTTTCAGTTGGGGGGTGGGGTGAATCACTTTGAGAATCATTTATGGACATTTTATCACTCAATAAGTCTGCAAATCTTGTGTTAAAGTTAACTGAATTATCATCAAATGAATTCCCCCTAGAATTTTTTAAACCACTTGTGTACTTCTAACATTTCTCCATCAGTAGTATTACCTGGAGTCCTCAAAAGAAGAAGATCCCTCCCTGATAGGTTTATCCATGAGCATCTCAAAGAATCGATACAATCTTCTGGGATCTCGACTCTCGGACACGACGGTGAAGAACGTCCCCCAGTCCTTAAGTGTCTCACTGGTAATGTTATCTAGGGAGGTTCTCAGAATGGGGATCACCCAGTCCCAAAGGGCATTCACCTATAAGAAAATTTCAAGAAACAGAAATTTTACATGCAAATTAATTCCATACTAAAGTTTGTTTAAGCACATACAGTGTATAGTCTACTGCATAAGGTTATGGTACCTGTACAAGCATGTACAAGTACATAGTATTTAAATTATTCAAATTTTTCTACACTCTCTGATAATTTATGCCATATACATGTTTTATCATTACACATAATTTCTGACTTGAAAGAGGACTGAATGTTCTACCTTGTCATATGGCCAGTGTTTGGAGCCGCGTATGACCCCAGCTAAGGTCTCCATGCCACACCTCTGTTTACTTTCGTGGTGCTCGTGGGTCCTGTCGGACAGTAGCTCCACGATGTGGTGTCTGAAGTGGGGGAGGAACGTGTCACCGTAGTTCCTAAACAGACCCTGAAACACAAAATGGAATTTAAAGGATACAAAGAATTATTTGAATTGAAAATTCAACAATACAGCCATCTTTGGAAGCTTGCATGTTATACAGCTTGTTCATATTTTTAAACATTTATCATTTCGTTATTTTCTTCTCCATCGCATGTACATAAACAGATATGTGATTAATGGATGTAACTTTCCAGCTTTTAAAACCCCAAAAGGATCAGAAACAGAACCTTTAAACTTACCTTGAATAGAGTTAAATGTTTGTTCCTGAATTTATCTCGTCCTTTGTGCTCTTCTAAACTAAGCACTGCTATAAACTTTTTCACAAACTCAGAGTCACTCAGTTTCACATAAATAGGTTTTTCTATATCTAACAGTTCTGATTCTAGACGATCTAGTTTTGGCTGCTCTGAATACTGGGCATAAATTTTCATTTCTCTGCAACAGATTCAAAGTTAACAGTCCTAATCAATTTCGTCTAATTATTAATATTCAAATGTCAAAATCATATTAACAGATTGTTACTACAGTTAATTCTCTGGAATTCAAAAAATGAATTGATGGAAACCAAAATTTGATTATTTTAGCTATTTTCTTCCTTTGGATGGAGATTAGAACACAATATAATTAATGTTGGAATTCAAAACAGAAGTAATTTAATGATCATGATCAATTATTAATTAGCAACTGAATAAAAATTTTCATGCTGAGAATAAAGTAATGACATAC
The DNA here is from genome assembly GCF_032062105.1 of Saccostrea cuccullata. Classification (NCBI taxonomy): domain Eukaryota; kingdom Metazoa; phylum Mollusca; class Bivalvia; order Ostreida; family Ostreidae; genus Saccostrea; species Saccostrea cuccullata. The sequence continues at coordinate 52,929 of NW_026918621.1, read as the reverse complement.
CTTGGCCAGCAGTAGTATCCCCAGTGAGTTTTATCCACAAATTCCATGGCCTCCCATTTCTCCTGATTGTCTGGAAGTCGGCCTGAGTCGTACATGATCCAGTCGTTATCCGGACGATTCCCGGGGAGGAAGGTACCCGCTGGAGGGGGTGGGGCACTACGGTAGGGGTCCACCACCACCTTCTTGTGTTTTCTCTTCTGTTGCTTCAGAATGGCTGATACAGAGGCTGTTGACAGCTGAAGATAAAATAAGACTAATATTGTGTAGGAAACTGCAGTCTTCAAGGGAGGAAACTCTGATAGTGACCTTGTATCTGAATTTTTTAGTCTTTTCTTTGTATTAATCATTATATTCTATGGAGATCAAATGCTTGATAGTTTAGTGTCCCTAATCCATGAATATACAAACTCAACAAATACTGATTATAGAATTTATCTATCATGAGGAAGTATGGCCTATGGAATTACATGTAAAACCCAACAAAGCCTTCCCTTGTTACTTCATGAAAACTAATTCAATTAAACAAAATATTTGTATATCATTGTACCTTTCTGATGTATAAGGAGTCATGTATGAGGTTGGAGACAAAGAGTTCCACGGCTACAGGGGGCGTGGGTACATCATGTCTCAGTAATAGTGTTAACAGTTCTACAGCGTACTGACTGAACTTCCACATCCTAGGTCATACAAATGGTAAAACATGTTAGATTTTATTCGTTAGCTGATGTTTATCAAGAAAAAAAAATATTGAAAATGTGGAATACACCCATCTAAATTTTTAAACAAAACTAACACTAACTTTTGAAATCACAAATGCAAGTACTTACAATGTTCCACCTTTCACTAATGCCACAAGGTCTTCCACGATTTTTACATACATCCTGCCAAATAAAAAAATCAAATCAAATAAGCAAATTCTTCCAATCAATTATAAAAAAATTTAATAAGTGAGCCATTAGATTCAGACAAACCTGTTGTTGGACTCATTGCACTCGTTCTGGAACTCCTCCCCCCACCGGTCGGCCCCCTCAGTCAGTGTGTTAGGATTAGATACAGGAACACCAGAGGACAGTAACTTCTGGGCAGCTTCCAAACAGCTGGAGGTTACCTTAAGAGATAAATCATACGTATTTAGTATAAAATGTAATAATCCTATCTATCAAAAGGGAAAAGTGGGGGCATCCTCACATCATAAATTCTACATGGATATATGCATGATACCTATCACGTAAAAATACACGGATACTCTGCATTAACTATAAGAAGATGCAGAGAAGTTAGTACAGATATCCATGCACAGAAAAGTATGCTAAATAAACATACTTTGATTTCAATTCCTGGACTTTCCAGATTCTTGCTGACTTTAGCTATGATGTCGTCAACGACCCGTAAAATTGATGGCTTCTCTGATTGCTGGGCCTGGACAATGGCTGGCCATAACTGACCAATCACCTCCCAGCTTCTCTTGGTGGCCAGGCATCTCTTACCACTTCCAAGGACCACATACAACACTCCCTACAATGTTAAGGTACTCTCCATTTACTGTACACAAACAATATACATGTATTCCTCCTGACTGTTGAAATTATTACCGATATAATTTTTGTCAAAAGAAATTGGGTTGACCAATTTCAAACAAGACTTGGCTTCCCCTCCTTATCTAAAAGATTGATAAGACCTGTTTCCATACAAGTCAATAATAAACCTAATGAGTGGATAATTTCTCAAAGATCATTATATGTTTTTTGGGCATGTCTTACTTTGACCTGCTTTTTTGGGCATGACTTACCTTGAACTGTTTTTCGGGCGTGTCTTTCTGTATGAGGCTGTCTGAGATCCTGTCCAGCAGGCACCGGTAACAGTAGGGAAAGTTTAGAAAACACTGCATCAGCACTGCCTGTCCCTTCTTCCTCACCTGTCAACAAAACAATAATCAATGAGCTGAAATCACTGGGTCATAAATTTCTGTTTCGATTTTCAAGAAATATCAATAGCCATTAAACAGACTGTGATTGCACCATTTCTCGCTAAACTTCAGTTTAATGTTTCAAGTTTGGGCCAGACCCAAGAAATCAGATCAACTAACTACATGTACATTAGACTTTGACAAGGTATATGTAGCTATCCACAAATTTATTTATCAATGCGTAAGTTTTTTTTCCCAAAAATCGGCTCTCCACAAAAACTGATTCCACCACAGCAATGTGACTAAAAACCTACAATGTACATTGTAAATCACTAGTGCTGTGCGATATTAACGGTTAACCGGTGTATCCCAATTTCGTTCTTCACAATACGTATCGCGGTATTATTTTGTGAATACCAGTTCGGGTTTGATATGATATAAATTGTTACAAAAAGAGTTACAGGTGACTCTCCATCTCTCGAAGTTCAAGGGACCACAAGAAAAGTTCGAGAGATCAGGGGGTTCGAGAGATAGAGTGTAAATAAAATCCGGAATTTTCAGTTCCAATCATCGATGTTCTATTATTATAAATACCGGAAGTATATGTAAATAAAGTAATTTCACGTTTCTCAATCGTATTTTACAGGTAATTTACTATCAAGTTCAAGTGAACATTTATAATCGTATTTCGACTAAATAAAACGAATTCCTTAAGTTTCAACATTTATTTGTTCTTTTATCATGATTGCATGAAACCAGAATAGCAATTGTCGGTTTGGCTATTCCGCGGCTTGATCGGGTCCTTCACCAGTGTTCACCAGATGTTTTTAATCGGTATTCAGTCCTTGAGAAAGGAATTTCTTGTGCGATATTTGCAATACTAGGATTATGTAGACTCCAAAAAAAGTTCATAGTCTTTGGAAACTTAATAAATCGAACGTCTATAAATTATTTTCTAAAAATTATCGTCTCGGTTTTAAGTCAAAAATAAGTTGTGAATTCGTTTATTATTTACCAATATAATAACCAATTAATTATATCAACACACAGATGACCCACATGTGTAGTGTCATTTATGTAAACACCCAATTAACACCTCCATCCCAGCCCCAGGCGTTCAGTGTTTTCCAGGTAAGTCCAGGGCGTGAAGTCAAGGCTGCATCAATTTTACGCTTGATTGGCGTGTATACGCGCGCAATCAAAACTTTGAGAGATAGAGGGTAAAATTCAATGAAATGTGTGTAACGGGACCCATGTTTTGGTTCGAGAGATAGAGAACTTCGAGAGATAGAAGTTCGAGAGATCAGGAGTAAATTTGCTTAGTTATATAGAGGGAAAAAACGGGACCGGAAGTTCACTTTGAGAGATCGAGAACTTTGAGAGATTGGAGTTCGAGCCATCGACAGTCACCTGTATTTGCCCTTTTCAAGGTAAAATATGGCGGCAAGCGATGTGAAGTGTGAATAGAAACCACAGACATGTCTCTCTCAGAAATGAAACGACAACAAATGTTACATAAAACCCCTTCATGTTAAAGCTCAATCTGAATATTACAACTTAATTGAATTCAACAAGTTAAATTGTGCCACAAAAAACTTATCTTGCCACTTGCGCTGACAAAACACGATCAGACAATTGTAATATCAACTCGAGAATACATGTAATTTGCGATTGTGTTTTCATTTCACCTTGACGAAAAGCAAAAAAATTATTAAATATTTATATCGTGATATATTGCAATACAAAATATAATATTGCAATATATCGCGATATGATTTTTGAGTTGCGATACCCAGCACTATAAATCACTAGAGATCACCCACCTCAGCATATTTACTGACAGCCAAGTTGTAAAGGTCACACAGAATGTCCTGGTGATGGTCTGTGTAACCAGAGAGTCCGTACAGCATCCTCATCTGTCCAAATACATACATATAATGAAGTATAATTCATCCTAGCTGCAATCATGAAGCTCTCTCCATATTTATTTTTATTCCGGGCAGGGATGAAAAATTGTACACTGCTACACTATTACAGCTAACGTCACTTAAAGTCAAAATTTGAATTTTCTCACATAGACTTTTCAAGATCAAATGTAACATGTCTTTAGGAACCTTTTAATTAATTGCTTTCATGACAATAATTTAGCTACACAGTAAGAGTCCAGAATTCCTACCTCTTGTTGTAGAACAACTCTGTCTACTAGTAAGGCTCGGATGTGTTTCCTTCTATCCCGCATCTACAGAAAAAGTCATCCAAAACAACAGTACTTTTATACAGATACATAAATGTACATGAATTAATTCACTGCTAACAGATTTTTCTGCTTTACAGGTATATAGTACAGGGATTTAATCAATTAATTTATTATCTATAGGTTTCAATGTTACTTTTCTTTACAAATAATTCATGTGACAAAATTTTAAAAACAATTTAATCAAATAACAAACCTTATCCTCTAGAGCATCTTTTACAGAATGTAGACTCTTCCATCGAGCATCAAAGTCCTGTTTACTAGCACCATAGAAAAATAAGATGGTCTCATAGATCTGTAAAGAAAACAAGAATATTCAGCACAGAAAAAAGAGTTAAGTATGGAACGGTTCATGGATATTTCATAAAGAAAACTGACAGCCAGGTTTACAAAAGCATTCCAGAACAGGAGTTTAATCTACAACTCACTCAAAAGTTAGACAAGAATAAGTTGTCCAAATGACCTTAGGTCAAGGTCAGAAACATTGAATCATAGACAATGTATGCACATGTATTATAAATTGAGGTAACAAGGGTACAAACACTACCAAGCTTTGAACAAGAAGGTCTGGGCAGATGCCTGGACAGACATATATTCCCTGTTTAATTTTTTGATTAAAAATAAATGGCTGAACAATAATGGACATCAGTACCTTGATCAGTTTGGACAAGCTCTTTGTGTCGTCCTCTGTGCACTCCATCAGGTAGTCTGGTAAGAGAAATTCAGTTTTTAAACATTTTTTTAATTTGCTGGAGAATAAAACTTAAACATTTATTTCCTCATTTAAAATTAAATTGAAAAGTCTTTCAATGAACAGAAATCCCTACTTACTCAGCAAATGTTTCATGGCTTTCACGACCTCCAGCCTTAAGTTAGCACCTTTATACTGAATTTCTAACAAAAAATAAAATGTAAAAAATTGATTATAAGGAGATATTCTGTATCTTAATGGAATAAAAACAAACAAATGTTTGATCTTATCAAGATGTTGAATACTGGTATATATGTTTTGTAAACTGTTTATAAAGGCTTACCTATTAATTCTTTCACAGATGAAACATGAAATCGATCCAATGGAACTTGTGTTTTAACATTCAGACTGGATCTAGAAAATATAGGAAACAAGAGGCCCATGGGCCACATCGCTCATCTGAACACTGTGGCTAAGAAAAAGTAGAAACTCGTTTATTTATTGTAAAGTTTAAATCCAAAAGTAGTCCCATGACCAATCATGGATTTGCTATTTTTTTAGAAAATGATTTTTAAAGAGTTTTCCTATATATATATTTAAAAACTTTGGTCGGCCATTTTGGCCCCGCACTACCCCCGGGGATCATGATTTGAACAAACATCTACACTACCTGAACATACTTCCATATAAATATGATGAATTATGGCTTTGTCATTCTTGAGAAGAAGATTTTTAAAGAATTTTCCTATATATTTCTATGTAAAACTTTGCTCGGCCATTTTGGCCCCGCCCTACCCCCGGGGGTCATGATTTAAAAAAGTAAAATCTACACTACCTGAACATGCTTCTATATAAATATGATGAGTTATGGCTTTTTCATTCTTGAGAAGAAGATTTTTAAAGAATGTTCCTATATATTTCTATGTAAAACTTTGGTCGGCCTTTTTTCAGGCAATCAAACCCCCGGGGGTCATGATTTGAACAAACTTGAATTTACACAACCGGAGCATGCTTCCATATAAATATGATGAATTATGGCTTTGTCATTCGAAAGAAGAAGATTTTAAAAGAATTTTTCTATATATTTCTATGTAAAACTTTGGAATATATTTATTATGGCCTTAAGATAACAGATACTTTTTGGATGTAACAGTTACTTTTTCAGTTAACAATTACACTTCATGCTTCCATATAAATATGATGAATTATGGCTTTGTCATTCTTGAGAAGATTTTTAAATAATTTTCCTATATATTTCTATGTAAAACTTTGGTCGGCCATTTTGGCCCCGCCCTACCCCCGGGGATCATGATTTGAACAAACTTGAATCTACACTGCCTGAGCATGCTTCCATATAAATATGATGAATTATGGCTTTGTCATTCTTGAGTAGAAGATTTTTAAAGAATATTCCTATATATTTCTATGTAAAACTTTGGTCGGCCATTTTGGCCCCGCCCTACCCCCGGGGGTCATGATTTGGACAAATTTGAATCTACACTACCTGATGATGTTTAATGGCCCTAAGTTTCATCTTTCCTGGCACAGTGGTAAAATACTGAAGATTTTTAAAATACTGCCACCAAAGTTGGATAAAACTTTAAAGCAGTTTCATTAATTCCAAAAATTTCCCCTGTAGAGGGCGTGGCCCTTATTGTGAAGCAAACCTGATCATCCCCTTCACCCATGGATACTTTGTGGCAAGTTTGGTTGAAATTGGGTATTACCATTAATTATCTTAAGTAGTCTGATTCTCTTTATGTGAAATTTAAAGAGAATACCTAGTATAGATCACCATAAACTAAATTCAACAGCTTCAACAAAGTTTTTCAATTGAAATCATTTATATTTTGTGATATAGCTAAAAACATACAAACTTTCATTTATATACCTAAAAAGAAAGGTCACTGAATTAATCTTTGCTCTGTAGAAGCTCTAAACATATTGATAACTTGGTACATCAATCAATGGACCATGATTGTGAGGAAAGTGCAGCCCCCGCCCCTATAGGACTCCATGTGGCTTAGTCTCCGTAACAACTCCTCCCTGTTAAATCAAAAAACATACATAAAATCAAATCCACAAATTTATTAAAAAAGAAAAATCTTTTACAATTCACAAATCTTTGAAAAAAGCCCCAAGAATGAGGATATACTGTGAAAAAAATGCTGAATGGACTTTAATTATGAGGTTATTCTCACTTGTCAATCTGATTTGATGAGAATGACACGGGCGTCTCTAATTCTGGCCTGTAGTATATGGTCCAAAGAGACAAGTGCAAAATGTGGTGGACATGATAGGACATGGACCAGACTCAGTATATCCATATCACCAGGTATAGCCCAGTCCTGTAAAAGCAATGAACTCATTGTCAGTGCTAATAACAAATACCCTTATACAAAATGTACATGTATATGTCATCACAGATATCAAAATACCAACTTACACCAGTGCCCATTTACATGAAATTTTAAATATTCCTTTAACAATTTATATATTTTTTCTGCTGCAACATTTTCATTTAATGGCAGCAAACAAATAGATTTAAATGTGGAAGTCATTAACACATTAAAAGGCAGAATAAAAAAATATAAGTAATTGATATATAAATTATTCCTTGATTAATTTTTTACATTAAGAGCTCACATAGACATTTTAATTAAACACTTGTAATCTTTTTTGCAAAAAGATTTTGAAGGTTTAGTGTGTACCTCATCAACTGACATTTCGTAACCTGGAGACATTTAAGGTGAAGGACATCTGTAGTAGTCTCAGCTGATATACAATGGAATTACCCCATTACTTATGGACAAGCTGGAGGCATTTCATGTTCCAACAGGGGGAAATTACTGTATGATGTCAAAAGAACTAAATGTTCACATGTTATATGCCTAAACAAATAAGAATCTGTGTTGATCACCAAATTTACATGAATCATTATTACAAAATGTTCCTCTGTTTTGTATTCCTCATCTACAACAAAAAAAAAATAACTTTAAATATGTCATTTCTTAATATTTCATTATGGAAACAGTAATGCTCCTTCATATATTAGAAAATGTCTCTTGCAGGTAAAAAAAAAACTTTTTTAACTTTCCCTCTGTAGATAGTGCTTTTAAATACTACAGTTTCAACAGAACATTAACTTGTTTCTGAGTCGAATGGAGATTGGTCCAGAGAAACTGATAGAGAGCCTGGAGAAAGGGAACCAAACACTTTTTTGTGATCAATTTTGACACTATTAGATGTATAAAACATACATCAACTTCAAAACAAGCATGATCTTGATGATCCTAAACTTTACATTATCTTTGTTCTCTCACAAAATGGAGGTAAAAACTTTTCCATGTAGTGATTTGCCTCAACTAGTGTTGTCACGATGATCGATTTATAATCGATGATCACAAAGGCTGTAAATATATACAATCATATAAGATTTAAACAATCGATTAATCGGTGTATTTCAGCACATATCTTTTTATAGTTTTCTCAACTTTTATTTCAAAAACAGGCTCTTGTTATCAAAATATATATCTTCCAAGTGTTGTCCTTCAATACCTATTTTAAAATACATGTACTTAAAATGTGACTTAAAATAAATCAAAAGATAATGATATTTGTATTTCTAAAATGAAGAAACTAAACTACAATATACAATGTATATTCTTTTCCTATCTATTTGGAGATATGGAAAAAAATTATTTCATGAGAATGCAAGGATTTGTGAATATTAAAGTCATTATAACAGTTTAAAAAAGTAATTTTACCATATATATTTTAGATGATCAGTAAATTAAAGGTGATCTGTCAATGCTCCACTTTTTGTTCAGGCCAAGTAATTCCTAATCATCAAAAATCTGTATGCCTACTGAAATTGTTCTCAAACTGCATATATACTGTTAGAATTTCGATCTGTACAATGCACCTTAACTTACATTATTTAACAATAAAATTCTAAATTTTATAAAATCAAATGCCTATTTTATGCAAAGGGTTACTGATTCGATTATTGGCCGATGATCAGTTGGTTAGGGTGAACCGATGCTACCGATTAATCGATTCTGATTTTCAACCGATTTAACAAGATCAATAAAGATTTTAAACATCTCGATTTATAGGTAGTTACATGTACATTTGAAGGTTACTTCTGGTAGCACACTATTCCTTAAACTATCAGTATCTTATTGAAATAAATGCACACTCAATTACTAAAGAAACATGTTCAAGCTCAAACGTATACTTCTCAATGAATATGAAGACAGGTCAGATTTTATTATCAGTTGCAAAATGAGAAACAAATAAACTTTCTACTTTCTGCCTTAAGTTTGTGTTTTGATTTATAGGTAGGATTCATAGAAAGTTTGTGTTTTTGAATACTATACATACTTCAGAAAGGTCATCCCTGATGAAGACAGCTTCTGAGCAATCAACAATGGGAACCTGGGCCACAAAGGTAGAGATCATCTGGAAGGTGACGAGGCACTTCTTGAAGTCATTGGGGTCGATTCCCGGAAGAGCGAGGTTCAGAAGAGGGAGGACGTGAGAACGGCCCTCCGGGTACCACCTCCTGGCACTCAGCATTGGGCGGGACACCGCCACCACACAGTTCATACAGGCGATCAGGCGGTGGGGCTCTATCAGATTCTCCATAGCTGGGTACATCCTATTGGTGGATTAGAAAAATATCTTACTTTAATAATTAAAGAGATAAAGTATATATAGTGCAAAACATTTGAAAACTAACTAAATTAAAAACGATCATACATGTACTAGTAAATATACTGTATACAGGGTAATTTTTGCCCTTTCACATTTAGAATTAAGTTTGCCATATATTTAATTAGCCAAGAGATATTTTTGCATTACATATATTATACTGTTTATTTTGAATTCACCCAGTTTTAATTTCGTCCATTTCCAATGAGGGAGATAGGGACGAAAATTTCCCTGTATACAGTATTAACTTAGAACTTTATGGTTTTTAAATTCTATACATCCCATTCTAATATAAATATGAAATATTCTTTATACGAAAGTCTCCATTTTTATCTCCATTTTCATGTGATTCTGTAAGTAAACTTTAGTTCAAATCAGATATAAAACAAGATTTAAATAAGTACATGTACAGGTAAAGATGAAAACCAAATATGAAATCATACTTCTCTAACAAATCTGGAATGATAAGCTCGGGCCTCATGTTGGAGAGGTGTCTCAGCGCCACGGCTGAATCGTGACTGCCGTATTTACTGAACATTGATACAGACACCACGGGCTGCATGCTCTTAACAAATCTGGTGATCTCCGAATCCTTCAGCTTATGGTCTGCTGGAATCTCTGTAAGCCAGTCCTTCTTCTTGTACCTTTCTCTAAAAAATAATATTGTACACTGTAAAGATATTTTAATTTCGGAAAGTTCCACATTGTTGTATTTTTATCCATCTTAAAATTAATTCATAAACTCTTTTGCAGAGTTATGTGCCCTTTATTAAATAAATAACCCTGAGGATTAAAATATGGGCTAAAATTAGAATCTGAAGAAAAAATTCTTTTCTTGGAATTAAGTGTACTTTTTAGTAAAAATACCTGTGTATTCTCTTCACCACCAGTTTTGGAAAATTCATTAAAAGACCACTCAGCTTTATCTGAAAAATGAACACATTTTTATTAGAAGGATACTTTTCCTCACTTTTATGGAAAATAAATCTGTAACTTTCTGCAGGATGAACTTACGTTCCACTTTCCAAGATTTGAAGGATGAAAAAATGACTGCAGAGCCTTGAAGAAGCTGTCAATGTGATCCTGAACTAAACTACCACTGGGTCCACCCTGCAATGAACAGTCATACAATAACTTGAAATACTCTCCTTCTGAAGAGGAAAGGGAGACAATTGCTGAATTATTGAGGGAAAATCTTACCATCATGGACACTATCCAGGTGACAGTGGCACCAATGTCATACGTATTGTTGGAGCGGCCTACTTGTACTTTTTGCATACCCACTGGCAGATTGAAACTCCTCATGAAGCGATTAAAAACCTGGATACAAATATTAAATATTGTGCCACAATCTTATTGATTTCCAAAAATTAACAGAAAGTAATCGTTATCTTATCATAGGATTCTAAAAAGCTAAAAGCTTACCATGGAAACATGTGGGGACCAGTCAATATAGCCAATGGTGTCATGTGCCAGTCGTGCAAACAACCTTACCAAACCCTAGAACGGAATGTTCACCATAATTTTAAAAATTGTATAACATAAAATTTTTTTTATTGCAATAAGATTTTTTGATTTCAGAAGGAAAGACCTTTGCTTTCTATTTAGTGGAATTTTCCAGTACATTGAGTATATCAAGCCTAACAAAATACGAGTCCAAATACTGAATTTTAACGAAACTCACTGTTAAGTGTTATTCGCTTTTGGAAAATAACTGTATTCAAGGAAATTTTTTTACCCTTTTACCGATTCAATATTGGACAAATTTAAAACAGGGAGAATACAGAGAAGATTTCATAATCTCTTAAACACAACTGTCTCTGGGCACATTCAAAATGGGGCAAACTTGCTGGAAAGGGAGAAAGCCTCAGAAAGGGCAGATATAATTCTGTACACAGTATTTCTCCTAAATTTAATCTATGTACAGTACTTCTCCTTAACATAAGCAATAACTTACCGCCTCCCATGTAGGTGCATTCTGGTAAGAGTGCCACATGTTTAGAAACTCATCCAGCCACAACCTGGAAGAAAGTTTACATATACATAGAGCTGGCATTTTTAAAATTCATCTTAACTTCATATAAACAAAAATTTCATTATGTCTACAAAAAAATTTAATTATGTCTACAACAGATCAAAAGTCAATGGTTATACAAATAACATTTTTCCATGATGAAGATCAGTTTATCTTACAATTTATATTCATATTTTAGCCCTAACTTTTTCAGATTAATTTGGAAAACATCTCCATCTTCCAGATATGTGAGTGTTTAATTGAAGGAAAAAAGGGACCCTGTCAAATTTCAAGTCACAGAGGTGTAACATTATTTTCAATAGCTTTGTTTCATTAGAATTAAAAAATTTTATTAGGGGATAAGGTTTAATTAAAAAAAGCTTTCTAAGCTGACATTTAGGTTTTAGAAATCTAATGTACATGTATCATATGATATTAACATACAGGAACATTTGTTTACATTGCTGTTTACATCGTGATAGCATTCCAGTTGTTTACAAGGTGACTAAACTCACTTGAATCCTTTAGCATGGTTTTCAGGAAGTAGATCGGTTGGCAAGAAATATTCGAAGTAGTGAATGGCCTTTATGTTGGTCACGTCAAATGGACAGAGCAGTGGTCGCCATTCATCCAGCATTTCCTGAGTGGCTGAGAGTGGGAAATAGCTAAAAATAAACCAAGGTGTAAATTTATCATATTTATTAGATGCACCTCTATTTATTCAGTGTATTTCTGCATGTAAACTCACATGAACTGGCATAATCTTCATCCATCAAGCGCTTATTTTTTAATGTTTTAATTGTCAGACAAATGAACTCTTCAAAAAGTTTACTACCTTGTAATATCCTTGTTCTTGTTTTGATAAAATTAATAATCCTTCTGATTAGCACAAAATACTCTGTTGAAGATGTTCATTGTTTTTCATGAATTATAACATTACAAATACATCTTATTTCATGACTATGAACAACATTTAATGTTTCAATAAAATCCAGTGTCGAATGTCAAGGCAGAGAAACTTACGTCCTACAGTAGTTAACAAGGTTCTTCAAATCGTGCTCCATATTGCTAAAAGAAAATAAAAAAAACAGTTCAGTGTGGAAAACAAATTGTACAATGATATTTCCTTGTTAAAATCTTCTTATCTATTTATCACTGAAGCAATTGTCCTTTATAGTTATATAACTTACTGTGGAAATAACTGCAGTCCATGATGTTCGTATGGGGAGTAAGCTACGTTTTCTACCAGCTGATAAATAGGTTTCCATGGCAATTCTAAATCTTCACGTGTCAACAGTTTTTGTTTCCTGTAAAATATAATTTATTAAACAATATTATTTTATAACATAACTGAATACATATGCATAAACTTGACAATTTCTTTACATTCAAGTGAAAATAGAACATGTAATACAAAATCTGCAAGTTATGAAATATGCACTTACACTGAAGTTTTATAACCCCCCCCCCCCCAAATAATAAAAAAAAACAAGAGGCCCAAGGGCCAAAGGAACCACTGAGCACATGGGGCTTGACATATTTCCAAATTTTGCAAATTTTATGATAAAATGGTTGATTAACACCAAAGAGCAAATTTCAAAGCATTAATTTATATATATCCCTATGTAAAACTTGGGTCCCCCCCCCCTTCACCCCCACCCCGGGGGGCATAAAAAAACTAACCATTTTGCTAGGTGCATTTTTCTTCATCATGAGTATATATATTCCTGGATCAGTGGCATAAAACACAGGAGCAAGGAAAGAATTTCCTATATATTCCTATGAAAAATGCATTTTCACTATATAACCAACTAGAATCTACACTACCTAACACCACATGAACCCCTGACCCAGTGGTTCTGGAGAAGAAGATTTTTAAAATTTTTCTTATATATTTTGTAAAACTGATTTTGGCACTCTTGATCAACATAACTATTTAATTACATAGTTTATTTAATACCCAGAAGCAGAGAAGAAGATTTTTAAAGATTTTTGCATATATTCACTATATAAAAATTGGGTCAATAGGGCCCCGCCCTAACAACAAATTTGACCCCTAACCCTGGGGTCACAAAATTCACAATTTTGAAAGAGGCATTTTTCTTATATATTCCTATCATAACTATGTGCTTGGTTAGTTTATTTAATACCTAGGAGCAGAGAAGTTTCAGATTTCCAGAAGAATAAATGATTTTCACTATATATTCCTATGTAAAAATTGGGTCAATAGGGCCCCACCCTAACACCTATTTGAACCTTAAATTTACCTGACCCTGGGACCTATTCCACATGAGTAAAATTCACAATTTTGGAGAAGAAGACTTTTAAAAGATTTTTCCTATATATTCTATGTACTTAGTTAGTTTATTTAATACCCAGAAGTAGTCAAAGAATAAATGCATTTTCACTATATAACCACATGAGTTTCATCTTTCCTGGCCCAGTAACAAGATTTTTAAAGATTTTTCCTATATATTCCCTGACCCTGGGGCCATAAAATTCACAATTTTGGAAGAGGCACTCTTGTTCATCATAACTATGTGCTTAGTTAGTTTATTTAATACCCAGAAGTAGAGAAGAAGATTTTTTAAAAATGATTAATTTTTAACAAATTCATTTTCACTATATGAAAAGGGTGTGGCCCTTCCCTAACAAACTTGAACCCCTTCACCCTGGGATACTTTGTGCATAAAATTCACAATTTTGGAAGAGGCAAATCTGAAAAGTGCTCATCATAACTATGTGCTTGGTTAGTTTATTTAATACCCAGGAGCAGAGAAGAAGATTTTCAAAGAATAAATGCATTTTCACTATATAATCTATATAGCCATACAAAACATCTAAGGATACCCCAAAGGTTTCCTGGGGCCAAATTTAATTTGAATTCTCACAATTGTTAAATGTATATATCATCAAAGCTTGTTATTACATTCATGCCAACAGTTTGCCTGCTTGATGTCCAGGAGTAAAATTATTAAGATTTTTAAAGATTGCATTTATATTTTATAAATCAACGGTTTTGTGCCCCTCTCACCCCCCAGGCCCCAAGATTGAACTTTAAAACCGTATCTCAGGACCATTTAAATGTTACAATTTTTCTTTCCCCTTCACCCATAGATGCTGTATACCAAATTTGGTTGAACACACATTGGTTTAGTGGTTTTCAGAGAAGAAGCTGAAAATGTTCAAATGTTAACACACGTCTGCACGACAGTACGAAAAACCCATTCCACACACTGACACACGACGACACCTTGGAGATTCAACGGATAGCAATAGGTCACCTGAGTTACTCAGGTGACCTAAAAATTAAAAAAACAGTTCAGTGTGGAAATCATATTGTACATTGATATTTCCTTGTTAAAATTTTCTCATTCATTTATCACTGAAGCAATTGTCTTTCACAGAAAAATATAACTTACTGTGGAAATAACTGCAATCCATGATGTTCATATGGGGAGAAAGCGTAAGGCCTATTTTGGATGCTAATTTCGTTAGCTGATAAATAGGTTTCCATGGCAATTCTAAATCTTCACGTGTCAACAGTTTTTGTTTCCTGTAAAATATAATTCATTAAACAATATTATTTACAATGTAGCAATATACATATGCATAAACTCTGATAATTACTTTATAGTCAAGTGAAAACAGTAATACAAAATCTGCAAGTTATAAAATATACTTTGAAGTTTGTCACAGTGATTTATTGCCCCCCCCCCCAAAAAAAAAAAATCAAACTTAAAAAACATTCATGTGTTAGTGTTTAATAATCAAAGAATTTTTCATACAAAAAGCTTCTCTTTTCTTCCATATTTGATAAACCATGCAAAAACATCCATAAAGGGGGATAACTTTTATAAGTTGTGAATCAATTTTATTTAAACATTTCATCATCTTCAACTTACTTCAGCAAGGCAACCAGCTGGGTTGCAAACTTAGGAACCAATGAAAGCTCGAGGTCAGGAATGGTTGTCAATTCAAACAACAGCTTGATGAACAGAATATGATCCTCCTTGGAGAATTTCATTCCATACAAACGGATGTATCTGAAACAAGTAAAATTTCCAATATAAGATATGAACCAACATATTAATGATATTAAATAAGGGCATTCCACTTGGGATAATAAATTTAGAGCACATGTTGCAAAGATGTTAAAACAGTGATTGCACAGAGCATCCACTTAATCATTGATTACTTCGGATTGAACTAGATGGATGTTAAATGTTTACATGTATGATGAAACATTTAAAGCAACTACTGTTGTTTTGCTGGTTAAGTTCGTTTGTCAATAATGACCTAATTAGGAAGAATAATCTAAATGATTCTCAGTTACAGTTGCTACATTGCAACCAATAGTTGCAATGTAGCAAATTAAAATGGATCGATCCACTCAAATAAAAAATTGAAGAATCCATATCAACTGCCCTAAAGAGCAGGTTTTAATTATTATTAGACTGAAAGGTGTATTGTAGAAACTCCAAGAAAAAAATTCAAGCATATATCTTAGAGGAATCATTACTTGATAGAATCGAGTCAAAGGCCCCTCATGGCCGGGAAATTATAATGAAAACAAAGGTTTAAGCGAGGATGGGTTCAAATTGACATCCTCCCATGTGTTTTTATGGTATAACATATATAATTTAAAATATATAATGATTGATTTAAACGCAGAAGCAGGCCCCTGTGGTCTGTAGAACAATATAATTTTACCGATAGTTCAGTATGTTCTATCAAATGACCAACACAGTTTTGCATACGCTGAATACAGACTAATGAAGTGGGTCCTATTTGTTAATTGACTTGTACCCTTCATGGGGCTTGAATAGCTAAACAATTTTTTAATTTCTTCAAATATAAAATGTTATCTCTAAATCTTGTTTCAAACAGGATGTACCAAAACTATTCTACTGACTGGTTACTGCATCAAATGTCAAACTGCATTGACTTCTATCATTTTTTTTCACGTTACAACTTTGATACTACCTGGTCAGCTGTCCAACCCAAAAAGTAGCTCCTACTTTCACGTCTCTTAGCAGAACGGCCTTTGCCAGATTTCCTTTGATTTCTGCTAAGGCTGCATTAGATTCATCGTCTATATTTTCCGCATACGGTAAAAACTTATTGTAGATTTTATCCTTTTGAGGCTTGAAGCCTAAAGCCTCCTCTCTGGTATCCATCTTATGAAATAATCCCAAATTTGCTAATTCAACATGACATTGCTCTACGAAAGTCTCTATATTCTATGTCACGTACAAAAATTGTTTCGTTTATCTTGATTGGTCAAGTTCCATTTTTCGACCAATCAACGTCTCCCTTTTATTTTTTATTCGGAAGAGCACTCGGAATATGTTCGGTAAATTTCGGCAGCTTTCGGAACCAAGGGCAGAGAACCAGCATTGACATCAACTTTCACTTTGACAACGGTTTGTTTTCTGCTAAGAAAATGGCTTTCCAGAGGTCTATTTCAGTTGATTTTGAACTATGTGGAAATGTTCAAGGTATGATTTTTTTTGTATAATCCAACAATTCATCAAATAGTAAATATATATAGAGATGCAGAAAAAGTTGGATTTTTTTTTTTTATTTTTCTCTCTTTTCTTGGAACAAAATGTGATTTTTTTATTTGCATTTTTTGTTTGTTTTATATGTATATTTACATCTTTTTCATTTTGGTTTACTTTTTCCTTCTAGGTGTTGCAATGAAACCTGTAAGTAAATTATGAATTAACTAATAAGTGAATATTTTTGCTGGAAGTGTAAGATGTGTAAGATATTCTACTGATTGAAACTTGTATTTAGTAAAGCTGGTCTCTTCAAATGAAAAAATTATATTCTTGATAGAAAATTTTAATTGATTTATTATACAGAGTTCAAAACATAAAGAAACCAGAATAAAAGTTAAAAATTTAAAGTTACATGTTGATTGTGTAAATACTTCTTATTAACATTATAAAATCCATGTTAACTCCATTTTCTCTCATACCCATGTTCATGCACATTCTAATGCCTTCTTAATTGTATGATTGCACATTTTATTATTTGACAGTACACCTATGCAGCAGCTAACAAATTGGGAGTTGTTGGGAACATGATGAATACAGAGAAGGGGACCATCAGAGGCACACTACAGGGGAACAGGGGTCAAGTCGAGAGCATGTCAGTATTCATTTCATTTATACCATTATTACATCTACCATGATTACATTAACAATTATTGCATTACCGTTATTACACTTAGTACTATTATTACACCTACCATAAATTAATTACGTTAACCATTATTACATGTGGTCTACATATACCATGATTACTTACCTACTTATGCCTGCTACCCCTTTTGGGGCATAGGCTGCCATTCTTTTGACGTCTGCCTCCAAACCTCTCCATCAGGTGTTCTTTGGCCTCCCTCTCTTACGTTTTCCTTGGGGGTTCCAGGATAGGGTTTGCCTTGTGATGTTTTTATGTGGCTTGTGTAGAGTATGCCGTATCCACCTCCACCTTCTCTGCATTATTTCTGCTTTTATAGGGGCTTGGTTTGTTCTTAATTGGCACAGATTGGTGTTTCTTATTTATTATAATTATTTTGTCGGGCCATCTAACCTGGAAGATGCGTCTCAGACAAGAGTTGACAAATGTCTGTATTCTGTTTATTGTGGCAACAGTCATCCTCTATGTCTCGGAACCAAAGAGAAGCACAGCCTTGACATTTCTGTTAAAAAGCCTAACTTTGGTGCATGTTGTTATTCCCTTGGTCTTCCAGATGTTTTCAAGTTGCAAGAATGCTACTCTGGCCTTTCCTATTCTTGCTTTTATGTCAGCTTCTGTTCCTATATCATGATTACATTTACCATAATTACACTTATCAATTATTACATTTATTGTTTTAAAATTTACCCAGGGTCTTCCCTGACAATTGGATAGTGGGAGTGCAGCATAAAAAAGTAGAAAGGAGTCTGGGGTTCATCTTCTAACAGGGGGAATTGTTTAATTCGTTGCTTAACTCGTTGAAGGAGAATACGAGAATAAATTAGGGGATATTACATCATTATAGCCAGGGAAATTACCCCTGCCCACGGGTGTAAGGGACAACCCTGCTGACCATAATAACACATACCATTATAACATTTACCATTACATGTATTACAATGTACATTATACAATTATTTAATGCCTGAGCAGTCAATAGACCAGAATATTTTTCCCGAGGTGCAGGGAACAGCTCAGTGTGTTCTATTGCCCGAGGCCAGCGGCCGAGGGCAATAGAACACACTGAGCTGTTCCCTGCACCGAGGGAAAAATTTTCTGGTCTATTGACTGCTCACTAGGCATTAAATAATTGTTTTATTACCTAATCTTATTTTCCGTATTATAAGTGTTCACAATTGTATATTCGGAACAGAAGGTTCCCGTACCATATTGTAAAATGTATACCTAGATATGGTGCATCTGTAATATTAATTAAAGATTGATTGTATAGATATTGTTTACATTCCTCTCGAAAATTTTTCGCTCTTATGGAGACACCACCATTTCCAGGTGGAGAGGGACCTTTTTCGTGCCAGCAGAGAACCTACTGATACACGGGATCTCGGTTTATAGGTCTCACCGAAGGATCAGTCTCAACGTCGGTGTATTAATTAAAGTAACTCTGATTAAATAAAATACCCGAACATTGAAATCATACAATTTTTAAAACCAATGTCGAAAGATGTTTACCATGTCTGTGCATTGTTACAAACAACTAAATTCAAAACCTGGATTGTTATTTTTCCGAAATAAGTTACCAGTCAATAGAACGCGCAGTCTATTGACCGGTCAATAGAACGCGTTTCTATTGACCGGTCAATAGATCGGTTTGAAAAGAGAAGAAAAACTGAAAACACATACAGAATAGTATACAATTATTTAATGCCTGATCAGTCAATAGACCAGAATATTTTTCCCGAGGTGCAGGGAACAGCTCAGAGTGTTCTTTTGCCCAAGGCCAGCGGCCGAGGGCAATAGAACACACTGAGCTGTTCCTTGCACCGAGGGAAAAATTTTCTGGTCTATTGACTGCTCAGGCATTACATAATAGTTTTATTACCTAATTTTATTTTCTGTATTAAGTGTTCACAACTGTTTATTCAGTACAGAAGGTTCCCGTACCATATTGTAAATGTATACCTAGATATGGTGCATCTGTAATATAAATTAAAGATTGATTGTATAGATATTGTTTACATTCCTCTCAAAATTTTTTCACTCTTATGGAGACGCCACCATTTCCCGGTGGAGAGGGACCTTTTTCGTGCCAGCAGAGCACCTACATCTACACGGGACTTCGGTTTATAGGTCTCACCAAAGGAACGGTCTCTAAAATACCCGACCATTGAAATCATACAATTTTTAAAACCAATGTGGAAAGATCAAATAGGGAGATGATTGTTTACCATGTCTGTGCATTGTTACAAACAACTAAATTCAAAACCCGGATCGTTTTTTTTTTTTCGAAATACGTTACCGGTCAATAGAACGTGCAGCCTATTGACCGGTCAATAGAACGCGCTGTCTATTGACCGGTCAATAGATCGGTTTGAAAAGATAAGAAAAACTGAAAACACATACAGAATAGATGAAAATATTAAAGCTCTAATAAAACAACAAAATTCACTTGATTAGGTAATAATTACCATTATTAAAATACACTGAAAATCCAGGGGAACAAGAGACAAATAGAGATCAAGTAAATTGTCTTTACACTTACATGTACTATTGTTACACTTCACATTATTACACTTATAATCATGATTAAACTAACCACTATTCATCAAGACCCTCTTTATGGTATTATGTATCATCCAAGTCACTTTTAGGATTTTTTTCAGCAATGCATGCAGATCAGTATTGTAACATTAAAAATATTTTTCTAACTGGCTTTAAATTTTGTACAATAGGAAAAAATTCCTGGTTTGCAGTGGTAGTCCATATTCCTCTGTCACCAAAGCAAACTTCTACAATGAACACGAGGTTGTGAATCGAGAGTTCTCCAAATTCACCATTGATCCTACTGACTGGTAGACATCACGGACAACAGAAGCTGATCTAGACTGCACATGCTATTGTTTGGAGTGACATTTTCACAAATAGTCTTTCACAATTTTTTTGTTAATATTTATATTTTTATACGTTATCAGTATTATATACATGTTGGTTTTTTTAGGGCTTGTTTTTCATGTTTGTATATACATGCATTTTGTTTGTTTTTCTAGTTCAAGTGATTAAATCAGTATTCTCTTTTTGATTTCAGAATTTTTTTCTTCTTAGTTTATTGGCTTTGCTTTTTTTATACGCATATTTATGGTTTTTGTATGTCATATTGGTTGGTGTTTTTAAAATAAAAAAAGGTTAACATAAAGTCTCTTCATATTAATTTTTTTTTTCTAAATTGAATTGCTGAGGATTTAGGCCATTCCGACCTCCTCCTGTTAATTCCTTTTCCAGAGAAAATGAGGTGGGGGTGTATGCATAGGGGAAGGAACTTCCATATGTGAGATGTTATGGCAAAACCTTGTAGGGAGAGGGCTATAGGCTTTGCCTGTTGCCTGATCCCATTCACTTTGTGTGAATAAGATTTTGTATAAATAAATGGTAAAGTATGAATTTATTTACAGTAAAGCCTCATTATCTGTAAGTCAGTGTTACCGATTCAAGGAATCAGGGTAAAATGCTTTGACTCACCTATGGTATCAGAGATTGTGATGTTTCAGAAACTGAAATTCAACTGTATTTAGACTATATCTGTTCCATATTTGATTTACTTAATGAAGTGTTCCATCTATCATGGCCATAGGAATGATAATGAAAAGTTGAAGCAAGCAGATTGTAAGAATGATGGTCACCTGCTTTTAATTTGGTGTCCAATTGGTTGAGATTTTTAAAACTATTTGTGGCATATTGTAACTGTCTTGTTTGTCCGTCCATCCATCTCCTAGGTCAAGGTCATGAAGTCAAAAACGATATACCTTGGACCTGAATGAAGGTGTTTTATGCAGGAAATAATTAAATATAAGATCCATATCTTCTCTCATTCAAAAGTTATCACCAATGTATTTTTAAACAAGAAGTCTATGTCGAGACTGTAGCTCTACTTGTTTGTACTTATAACAAAGGAAGAGAACAGCAGCAGATGGGACTTGAAACTTTACATAAGCAATAAATAGAATCATGATCGATCCTTGATTAAAGTCTCTTTAAGTCTCTTTTTATGACAAGATTGCAACTGTAAATGTAGCGGCAGCTTTCAATAAAATTTTAGTTTTTTTCAATTTTGGTTACCATGGCAACATCATTCATCAAAATCAAAAACACAAAACTGACAATAATGTATCTTATGTTCTTAGTGTGTTCTACTTACATGTCACATTATATTATAATCAGAATAAAACTGTATTTTGAGTAGCACTGTGAAAGTATTTCACAGAAATTTCTATTTTTGGTAACCATGGCAACACCATTCATCGTTCTCAGAAAACAATAAGTAAAATTATGTATCTTAGTGTAGTCTACTTGTGTGCCAAGTTAAATTGGAATCAGTCCAAAACTGTAGGAAGCGTAGCGTTTTGAAAGTATTTCACATAAATTTCTATTTTTAGTAATCACGGCAACACCGTTCACCTAAATCAAAAATCGATACAAAGAATTATGTATCTTAGTATAGTCTACTTGTTACGGAAGCATATTAGTGCCACTTGCACACTTCACTTTTTTTTAATTTCTACACTTTAATCTGTAAATTTTACACTTTAATGTGTAAATTTTACACTTTAATCTGTAAATTTTACACTTTAAAGTGTAAAATTTACACTTTAATCTGTAAATTTTACACTTTAATCTGTAAATTTTACACTTTAATGTGTAAATTTTACACTTTAATCTGTAAATTTTACACTTTAAAGTGTAAAATTTACACTTTAAAGTGTAAAATTTACACTTTAAAGTGTAAAATTTACACTTTAAAGTGTAAAATTTACAGATTAATGTGTAAAATGTACAGATTAAAGTGTAAATTTTAGAGATTAAAGTGTAAATTTTACAGATTTACACTTTGTGGAAGTGTAAATTTTACACTTTAAAGTGTAAATTTTACACTTTAATCTGTAAAATTTACACTTTAATCTGTAAATTTTACACATTAATCTGTAAATTTTACACTTTAAAGTGTAAATTTTACACTTTAAAGTGTAAATTTTACACTTTAATCTGTAAATTTTACACTTTAAAGTGTAAATTTTACACTTTATTCTGTAAAATTTACACTTTATTTTGAACAACCCGAACTGCAATAGGTTATGATCGAACGATCGATTTGTGATGATTTACCTCTGACACTTGAGAAAAAGTATTGAACTGAGATGTTTGCAATTGTTTGTATATTTTTATTTTACAGGTACTCGTACTTGTTTATTAGTATATGATAAACAAGGATGGACTATTTCCTCATGGGTCTCGTAATTTTCCCCAGCATAAGAAATCAGGGATCTGCTT
Source organism: Saccostrea cuccullata (assembly GCF_032062105.1). NCBI lineage: Eukaryota > Metazoa > Mollusca > Bivalvia > Ostreida > Ostreidae > Saccostrea > Saccostrea cuccullata. The sequence continues at coordinate 29,819 of NW_026918621.1, read as the reverse complement.
TTGTTTCAGTATATATACATGTTTTTCTTTAGTTTTACTATGGGTGTACCGAAAAGTAAAAATATATATCTCAAAGATCTTTTAATTTGCAGTTCAGATAGATCTTACGCTTCTGTAATTATCTTGCATGATTAACAGTCTGTTGGCTTTAAAATGCGTTACTGGGAATGTGTGATGTTGCTAAATTGACTAATGTGAATAAACAAATAAAGTGTAAAATTTACACTTTAAAGTGTAAAATTCACACTTTAAAGTGTAAAATTTACAGATTAATGTGTAAAATTTACAGATTAAAGTGTAAAATTTACACTTTACAATGTAAAATTTACACATTAATCTGTAAATTTTACAGATTAATGTGTAAAATTTACACATAAATGTGTAAAATTTACAGATTAAAGTGTAAATTTTACAGATTAAAGTGTAAATTTTACAGATTAAAGTGTAAAATTTACAATTTAAAGTGTAAAATTTACAGATTAATGTGTAAACTTTAAAGTGTAAAATTTACACTTTAAAGTGTAAAATTTACACTTTAAAGTGTAAAATTTACACTTTAATCTGTAAAATTTACAGATTAAAGTGTAAAATTTACAGATTAATGTGTAAAATTTACACTTTAAAGTGTAAAATTTACAGATTAAAGTGTAAAATTTACAGATTAATGTGTAAAATTTACACTTTTATGTGTAAAATTTACACTTTAAAGTGTAGAAATTAAAAAAAAGTGAAGTGTCTAAGTGGCACTAATACGCTTCCGTAACTTGTTTACCACGTTATTTTGAAATCAAACCAAAACTGTAGGAGAAGTAGCATTTTGAAAATTGTTTACAGACTGACAGACAGACGGACGGACGACGGACACATTACTATCGCATAAGCTCTGCTGGTCTCTGATGAGTAGAGCTAAAAATGAATAAAGGAATATAGGTCAAATTAAGATTTTAAAAGATCAAAATCATGAGATCAAAATTGGTGTTTATTCGGAAAGGTCTAAAAAAGGCGATGCACATGTCAAATATAATGAATTTCTATCTTCTCTCATTCCAACGTTATCAGCTTTGTTAAAAAAAAATTATCAAACTCAATCGCAAACTTATTGTCAAAGGTTATGCACTTTTCAAGTATAAATCCTCTGTCTTCACTCAGTTTAAAGTAATCAGTCAAGACAAGACAAGAATTTATTCTCATAAACTGTATAAAACAGTATAGAGAGGCTCAGAGTCAGATCTTTTCAAAAATTTTGAAAATTAGGTCAAATTTCAAGGTCGAGGTGTAAAAAGTCTCTAAGCAGTATGTTTTGAAACGTCTTGCCATAAATAATGTGCATGTAAAATATAAATGGTCTTTCTTCTTTCATTGAAAACTTATTAACATTGATGTTAATTTTTTTTAAAGTATTAATAGCTACCTCAAACTTCGAGGTCAAAGTCACGGAGTCAAAATTACGAGGAAAGGTCTTTCTCAGAAGTAATGAACATTTGAAATATGAAGATATAAACATATCTTATTATTCACAAGTTATGATTGAGGAAAAGTGGATTTAAATTCTTGAAAAAAGGATAAATTTCATGGTCAAGTCCACTTTGTCAAAAAGTATATTATATTCGAAAAGATCTTGCCACGGGTGACGTACAGGAGACGTATGAAAGTCCCATCTTTCCCCATTCAAAAGTTATGAGCAAAGAAAGTTTTTGCGAAAGACAGAGTTCATTATACAAATGAACGAGATTTCATGTCACCTCGTAAAAAGCGGTAGACAACAAATTGGTTTTCATGTCTGCCCAAGATTTTAAAGAAAGAAATTATTGACATCAAAAGCATTAGTTTTTATTTTCAATTAGACTGACAAACATCCTCATTGAAATATTATTAAAAATACAAATATAGAAAATGAGTTTCTTTAATTGTATTATTATTTTGGATAATGACCCAAGTACATGTAATTTAAATAACAAGATTCTTCAACTTAATGTAGCAAATTTTAATAAAGTCTTAAAACAAATATGACTGTATATGACATGAATTTTTCATTCTCTTTCCTAAAGTACAGTTGAACCGAATCTTATTTACGAGATATCCAGAACAGTCTCGTTCAGTCACTGTGTCAATTTCTCGCCATTGTCCCCGGATGGGAGGGATCCACACTGGTTTCATATCTTCTTCACCACACAACTCCTAGAGACCATGTCATGGAGTATCACAGATAATAAAACAAACTCTTTGTTTGTTAATCCAAAGATGAGATTAGCTGTGATTGTTGGACTTTTACTTTTAGTTTTAGTGTCTTGTGCAGAAACTATTGATCATGGTGACTTTATTCTTAAATCTAACAGGTAAGATATATATAATATTTAGAATACAATATATTTTCATTGTTTTCATTGTTAAAAAATAAAACAGTAAAAGAAGTCGTAGTTTTATAATTAAGAAATCAATGTAATATTTAAATATTTAAGCGAAAATCGATTGAAATATTCTTTGCAAAGGTGTATTTTCTCACGATGAACAACATCTTTCCAGGAATATTGCATGCGTCCTTAATTGCACGAGTCTTAAAATCTGTTTGTTTGGAATTTATAGATTTCCAGACGATGACCGTTTTGCGCCACCTATAGGAAATGGATTTGTAGCCACAAATGTCTTCAGTGACGCAATTTACGTTGATGGTGTCTTTAATGGCTACCGCGAAGACAGCCACCGAGCGAGGATTCCTTCTACCGCGTCTATCCGCGTCATGAGTGACGCCATTTCCGAAAAATATAGTCTGGATATGTGGAATGGTAACATATAAACTGTCAGATTGTAGATCTAGATAATCTCCCAAGACTGAAGCTCCTCGGCCAGGTTTTGAATATTACAGTTAATTGGAAAGATATAATTAGCGTTTACAGATAAATATTTTGTTTGCAGGTGTTTTTATACATCATGCCAACCTGTCGGATTGTGAGGTAGAAGCTAAATACTTCGCTCACAGATTGTTCTCCAGTCTTCTAATCGTCATTATAAAACTAACCAAAAGCCAACCATCTCAAGCATGCCTTGATGTTCGTCTACATCTGAATAAAGGGAAAACATCCACAGACTTCAATCTAGAAAGAAGGACAGTAGACAACAACACTGGGTACGGAGGGGCACACCCCAGTCTGATTGAAGAGACCTGTAAAATTTAGTGCAAATAGATTTTTCTTAATTTAAATCAGATTGGGGTATTATCCAAAATCTAGATAATGATGCAAGAGCATATAGATCTCTCGTACAATAAGCAAGATTATTCTAAAACAGATCTATTCCAGATACCAGTTTGGACCAATAATGCAACCTGAAACAAACAACAGTGTACAGACAACCATCCATCATTACTGGACGCGTGTACCCGATTCATTATCTCTGACGTCATTACAGACGTCTAAAACGTTTAAATTCGTCACCTCCATTCATACGAACAAGACGGAGGCATCTCACCGGTACACCACCGCTCTGGCAATGAGTTCAGATCAGCTGTATTGGCTGCATTCTAAGGTAACAGCATATAACACATACCTGCAAAACAAAATCTTTTGTGAGTTTATTTAGGTTTGGATTCATAGTCAACAGATAATTCTATTAAATTCATCCACCATTGCATTAGAGGTTAAGTAAATTAAACGAAGTTATGTATATATAACAATCAATTTGTAACCGCTGTGTAAATTTGTTATCATTTACGTTTGCACACTTAAATTTGATATTATTTTCAAAGAGCGGTTTATATATCCCATTTCCTTTTTTGAATCAGGAATGGCAAGGATTGTGGGGGAAAGGTAAAATTAGGATTGTTGGAAATGAGGATCTTCAGATGACAATAAACACTTGCTTCTATCATATTTTGTCATCACTTCCTGCCAAGAAATCGGTCAGTTTCTATGGACTCAGTCCAGGTAGAACACAGTTCAGATTAACATAATGCAAGACTCAGAGATACAAAATATTAACTGTTTTTCAAAGATGTACACAAATCTTACATGTATTAGAACTTCATTCTGTAAGAATAAAGAAAAATATGCTAAGAAAAAACAAAGGGGTATGAAGGGTAATTAAGACTCCAAAACGAAACAGAGCAGTTGAATAAAAAGAAACTTTGATATGCACTTATTTTGTGCTATAGGTAGAGCTTATTTTTTGCTATATGTGGAGCTTATTTTGTGCTAAAGGTGGAGCTTATTTTGTGCTAAAGGTGGAGCTTATTTTGTGCTATAGGTGCTTATTTTGTGCTATAAGTATAGCTTATTTTGTGCTAAAGGTGGAGCTTATTTTGTGCTATAGGTGGAGCTTATTTTGTGCTATAAGTATAGCTTATTTTGTGCTAAAGGTGGAGCTTATTTTGTGCTAAAGGTGGAGCTTATTTTGTGCTATAGGTGCTTATTTTGTGCTATAAGTATAGCTTATTTTGTGCTATAGGTGGACTCTCGAGAGGAGGTAAACTTCTTGCTGACGTCAGCGGAGGACCTCATAACGACTACGCAGGTCACGTGTTTTGGGACATGGACACGTGGATTATGCCGCCAATCATGATGTTCTTTCCAGACATGGCGAGAACAATGATTGGCTCAAGACTCCGTGTTCATCCAGCCGTTAAAGAAAGAGCTAGACAGAATGGATTTCAAGGAGCCCAGTTTCCGTGGGAACAAGCTTTTACAGGTACATTGTACAGACGTTCATGTATCTAACTTGAGTATAAAATTCTTAAACCATCTTTGTGAATTTCATCCTGACTTCAGTATATTCTGTGCATTTCCATGTTATCGTGTAGGTCACGAGACTTGTCCATGGAAACCAGCATCAGATTACCAAATCCACGTAACTGCTGACGTTTCACTTTCTTTACGTCATTATTTGGCTGTTTCTACCAAAAGGCGAGCAGTGGAGTTGCTGAATAGTGGAGGGAAAGACCTCACTCTGGATATCGCCCGTTTCTGGAAAAGTAGGGCAACTAAATCAGCGAAAGATGACTATGTAATTACAGGTATGGACCATTTCAGTATTTCTCAGAGATTAAACGTACATGTAGTTTATTTTACCTTCCGCTTGAAAATTGGGAGGGCACAGTATATATATATATATATATATATATATATATATATATATATATATATATATATATATATATATATATATATATATATATATATATTGATAGGGATGTCCTTCCGTCTGTCTGTTATGCTTCGGAGTACCCATTTCTTATCCGCAACTCCTCTTTTACCTCTTAATGGAATTTAATGATACTATCACAGAATACTTGCACCTTCTGTTTTACTTTTTGATCTGACACTTATTTTGGGTCAACCAGTGAAAAACGTGGACTTTGCCATTATAACCATACAGGAGGCGGGGGTATCTTGTAGTTAGCTCATTGCTCACAGTACCTCTAGTTTCTTCCAGTTCCTATATATAACTGTAGAATACCCTGGTAGTATATAATGATAGTTGAATGCCTTAATTTTTTTTTACACGTATTAACTTCATCCGGTCAAATAACAATAAATACGAAATTACCAAAGCCTGTTTTCCGTCCTCAAAAATATTTATTTTATTTGTCCGGTGTCACATAACCGGATGTGGTTTTAAATTCTTATAAGAAAATTTAAAGAATGAAATTAACAAGGCTACTCTGCTACTGTTGTACTTTATATCAATATAATCATTATAGGAAGTAAAACGTGCTTTGTCCGTCCACAATTAGTGCATACTAGTGAACAATTATCACTCAATACGATTGGTCAGTATTGCCAGTGGTATTGCTAGGTTCTGTGTTTTATATGCAAATGAGCATTGATTTTCATTGAAATCAAACATCCAATCGACGAGTAAAATGATAATCAGAATATAAAATTTTAGCAAGCCCCGTCAAGCAAACTGGCGCGCTGTAAGTAAAACGATAAAAAATTCTTTCGGGGTATGGGGGACAGAGAACGGGTTTTGACGGACAGCGTGTTTATTCTGACTACTTGTACAAATGCCCTGTTGTTGGTTAACAGCTATTCAATGTGATTGGCCAGAATTATCGCCGATATTGAAGGACTCCGTATTTCATATGCAAAGCAGTATTGATTTCATTGAAATCAGACATCCAATCGCTGAATACCGGGTAAAATGGTAATCAGTTTGTGAAAAATTTTACTACGTTCGGTCAACAAGATTAATATATGCTGTGACTTGAAAAAATATTTAAGACTCTTGCGAGTTGAATTCATGAACTTTAAGAATGAATTTAATTTTAATGTATCCGTTGTTTAAAAAAATAATAGATATGTAAAAATCGTACAGAATATAAATTTTTACAGATATTGTGAAAATCAATATCGAAAATTGAAATCAGAAAACTCGTTTTGGGGGATTTAAATTCTCGGTAAAAGTTGTGTTTTAATTTGAAAGTTTTTAAACTAAATGTTAGATTCCAAAATGCTAAATAATTTTCGAAAATTGAAGCACTGCGCTTTTAAACTGTTCATCATAAGTGTTCTAAATAATAAATAGCTGAAGAAAAAAGAAATTAAATGCAAAATTATTTTAGGGATCTAAATTTTAAACCACATACATTTATATTTATCATGTTTATATAAGAAATAATTTTTCATTAACATAAAAAAATTTAAATCAATTTGTGTTCTTTAAGTTTAGAAGTTTAAACCAAAATATTAAGAGCTTGAATTATTTTCAAAGTTTGAATTATTCGGTGTTACAAAAAATATTGCCATCTATAGAAAAATACAATTCCTGCAAATGAATTTCAATCAATGAAAATTTGTCTGAATTTATTTAAATATTTCTTTGAAAATAATAGAAATTCATTTACAAAAAATTCGAAACTTTTCAAATATATTTCAAACCAATCCAGAATTAAATACTGCAAAAATCGAATCGCAGAGCAAGTCAAAATTTAGCAATTTACAAACAACACACTAAATAATATGATGATGTCTGTAGCCATATTCTTTGTTAAATGGAGCAAAAAAAATCATATCATTAATATGTTTTTTTTTTAATTCAACCAATTTCATTATCTTCGCTCCCCCCCCCCCCCCATTTTTTTTACTTGCATTAAAATAAAAAATCTTCATGATTTGTCCAAACTTTGCCTAAAAACACCAAAAATATAAATAAATTTATTTATTGCATTTAAACAACATTAACTTGAAATAAATTCAATTAATAGCAAATTACCTAATATTTTATTTTATTACAAATATGCAGCTAATTGTACGCAAATGAAGCTAATTTTGTATTATGTAAATAAAGATAAATGTATGCAAATGAAGCTAATTCATGCATTTTGCATAAAATTAGTTTATTAGCATTCAGGCGCTAATTTTCTGCAAATTTATGCAAATGAATCGAATGTTTTTGCTTTTCTTTTTTGCTTTTTTTTTTTAACAAAAAAGCTATTTTTGTGCTAATTTATGCTAATTTTATGTAAATGAGGTTGAGCTTATGCAAATAAGTTTAAAAAAAGCTTTTTTTATGCATTTTGCATAAAATTAGCTTCATTAGCATTAATTTGCATAAAATTAGCTTCATTTTCATAAAATTAGCTTCATTTATATAAATTTGCATAATTTATCATACTAATTTACAATAATGAAGCTACTTTTAAAAATATTTATGCACATGAGCCTAATTTTATGCAGTTTTGTTAAGAGAAGAAGCTATTTAAGTGCTAATTTATGCAAATTTTATGTAAATGAGGTTGATTTTATGCGAATTAGGTTAAATTAGGCTTTTTCGTGCATTTTGCATATAATTAGCTTAATTAGCATAAATTTGCATAAAATTAGCGTCATTAGCATAAATTTGCATAAAATTAGCTTCATTTGCATAAAATTAGCTTCATTTGCATAATTTAACATGCTAATTTCCACTAATGAAGCTAATTTTATGCAAATGAAGCTAATTTTATGCAAATTTATGCTAATGAAGCTAATTTTATGCAAATTTATGCAAATGAAACTAATTTTATGCAAATTTTTGCTAATGAAGATAATTTTATGCAGAATGCATGAAAAAGCCTAATTTAACCTCATTTGCATAAAATCAACCTCATTTACATAAAATTAGCTACATTAGCATAAAATAGCTCAAAATTTGATTTAGTTGTAAAAAAAAAAATTAGCATAAATTAGCTTCATTTGCATAAATGTGCATAATATTAGCTCCAAATTTATACTTATTCAATCAAATGAAGCCATTTTTTTCTTCAGTAGCATAAAATTAGCTTCCTCTACATAAAATTACCTTCATTTGCATAAAATAATATAAAATTACCTTCATTTGCATGCAAATGGCAGCACATATGTAATGAAAATAAGAAAATATTTAGTATTTTTCTTTTAATTAAATCAATTATAAGTTATTGTTGCATATGCAGATTCGTGGTATTTTAGACTAGTATATGCTAGTTTTTTTATTGATTGTAATCTTTGCTCATTTATTTTTTATTTATTATTGATAATTTAAGGATATTTGTGATAGTGTTTATATTATGTTGGAATGCATTTATATATTTTGGTGTTTTCTTAGGCAAAGTTTGGACAAATCATGCAAGTGAATTATATATGAACGATGAAAATTTTAACCTATAAAATTGATATGATTCGCATGTATGTGTATATTAACATGTGTATATTAAAATGCAATACGTATATTTTGTACAAATTTGAATGCCAAAAATAACCGACACTTGCAAATAAAATAAGAATGATTTCCGTCTGTTGAATCTCATAAAACTTCGCATGAATGTTATGATTAAATAAGTTTTGATTTATATTAATTATCATGAGTTTACAAAATATAAACCCTTTTTTAAATACGTTATAATACGAAAAAATCATAAATTATTTCATTAAATTATTTATTTCCTAAGTTTTCATGCATTAATATTATTCATATTCATTGAATTTTATTTTAGATACAATATCAAATGTAATTCATACTTGATTCAAATCTACGCTGAATTATCTTTATAGATTACTTCATTGTGAGAGAAAAAATGTATATAAATATATATTTCCAAAGCTTCAAACTTCTTATAAATGAATTTCGATTATTTTTAAATCATGGAAATATTCTTATAAATTCATACAAGTTTTCATTGATTAAAATTTATTTTTCAGAAATGTATTTTATTTTTTTTCTATCGATGCATAATATTTTTCGTAACACCAAATTATTCAAACTTTGAAAATAATTCAAGCTCTAAATTATAATTATTTTAGTTAAGACTTCTAAAATTTAAGAACACAAACTGATTCTGAATTTTTAAGGTTAATTAAAATTAATTCCTATATATGTGTTTTAGGAATATGAAATTTTAAAACAAATTTTGTATTTAATTTCTTCAAGTTCTTAAGCTTTTTATTATTTAAATAACATATGATGAACAGTTTAAAAGTACACTATTTAACACTTCATTTTTCGGAAATTACAAAGTATTATAGAATTTAACATTTAGTTAAAAAAATCTTCAATTTAAAACACAACTTTTACAGAGAATATAAATCCCCGAAACAAATTTTGTATTTTTAATTATCGATATTGGTTTTTAAAATATCTGTTGTTTAGAAAAAATAAATTCTGTACCGACTTTTATCTGTTGATATTCTGTAATTTACTTCATTCTTTAAGTTCGTTAATTCAATTTGCAAAAGGCTTTAATAATAATAAAAAAATAAATTCCCAGTCACGGCATGTAATCTTGTTGACCAAACGTATAGAACAATTTTCACTAACTGATTACTATATTATTCGGTATTCAGTGATTGGGTGTCTGATTTCAATGAAATCAATACTACTTTGCATATGAAGTAAAGAGTCGATCAATATCTCGATAATACTGACCAATCACATCGAAGGACTGTTTACCACCAACAGGGCATTTATACATATAGTCAGAAGAAACACGTTGTCAGTCAAAACCCGTTCTCTGTCCCCCTGTTTCATTTTTGTTAAAATTTGACCGGATTAAGTTAATTTTAAAATACGTATAAAAAGTAAAACATGGAATTAGTAATGTCATTCTACTATGAAGCTTTCTCAAATGAGCGACAAGAATAATGAATTATGCCGATTGTACTCTTTTAAATTGACTTAGTGCTACATGTACATGTACATATGTGCAATATATATACACACAGAATTTTTATATGTTTTTATTAATATTTTGAAATATACTAGATTCAATTTCCACCTACTTGGTAAGCATAAATTATCGGAGGGGTACTTTGCAAATGGAAAATAGGAAAGAAAATGAGAAGATAAATGGGCGAAAAAGAAATATTAAAAAATGTCGGAAACGCTATGTACATATCATGGAACATGTTTCCATCGTTCTTCGTACAAGTTTACTACAAGTTCCTCTTCCGGCCAACAGCTAACAACTTATTTTTTTAAGGGGGGGATTCTATGTTTTGGCGGTGAGGGGGTTCTCTATCTTTTTCTCTTCAATTGCTGTATTGCTGTATTTTGCCTGAGTTTGACACAAAAGCAAAAGAAGTGCGTATAAAGGGCGGAGCAACATCTGGAAAAAAAGAATTTTTACATATCAAAACTCATTGCAAAGAGAATAAAAAGGGAAAAAGAGGGAAAGGATTGGATCCCTCATTTTTTCTGCCACCGTCGACCCCATTTCCGCGTATTATAAGCCTGTTAATTGTCGATCGATTTTAGGACATGTTTAGGACATGTTTAAAGCCATATATGGCGTAACTGATCAAAAAATATATTTTTGAAAAATACAAAATTAAGTAAAGAAATAATGATAAGTTCTTATAATTTTAGTCTTATAATTTTTATTGTACATACGCCATATATGGCTTTAATAAATCGAAATTGTATTTAAGTGATTTTACAGTTACAGTATTAAATATTTTCTTTTCTTGGAAGGTGTTATGGGACCAGACGAATATCATTTCAACATCAATAACTCCGTTTTTACAAACTACAATGCAAAACTCAGCCTGGAACTACCGAATCTTCTTCACAAAAGGTAAGGTTACAATACTAGTACAGTTGAACTTCGTTGTTTCGAAACCTGATATCCCGAATACAATGGATTTGTCGAAGTAATTTTCAAGTAATAGTTTCTTGTATTTAAATCTTGGTTATAACGAAGATTTTCTAGGTTCTATTAATTTTTTGAAGTTGCGCAGTATCGTGTTTATAAAAAAAACATTTAGATGACATTTACTTTTATCCGAAATGATTTGAACAAAACTTTTTCTCAATTTTTCTGACCTTCCCATTAGACAACTGATCCCGTTAAACCAGACTGAAATAAATGAATTAATGGAGGTCAGCCAGAAGATTAGGATTCTGTACGACCGACAAAGAGACTTTCATCCTCAGTATGACTCGTTCTCACTCGCAGGTTTGTCTTCATCACAACCATAGTGCATAAAATTACGGGTCGGGGAAGGGGTAGCTGCAGACCTGTAGCACTCAGAGAAAAAATATAAAACATACAGGAGAGCTACAGTGCCACCCATTGATAAAACTGTATATTTGATGTCTAATCTTTGATTAAATTCAATTTATAATTTTAAAAATTTTTATCACCCAGAGAAAATCAAGCAGTCAGATGTTGTTTTACTCGGATTCCCTCTCCAAATGCCCATGTCCAGGTCGACAAGAAAAAACGACTTAGAAATTTATGAAAATGTAAGTAAAGACTAGCTTGATTGTATCAAAATAAGTCTTCCAGAGAAATTTATTTTATTTATTTCATCGGTAATGATCTAAACATAGGTTACAGATAAATATGGGCCAGATACAGGCACATGGAGCATGCACACTGTAGGTTGGTTGGAGCTAGGACAACCCCAGAGGGCTTACGAAAACTTCAAAATGATGTTCCGAAATATAAACGGTCCTTTTAAGGCAAGTCTTGAGACTATTCATTGATTTATTTATCCGTTAATTTCTCAGACTGTAATAATATAATGATTTTATGCTTTTGCAAAATTCCTAGGTTTTCAGCGAAAAGCCAGCTAACTCCAGTGATGGTCCTCGATGTGTGAATTTCATCACAGCAGCAGGAGGTCTTCTTCAGGCCGTGATATTTGGTTATGGTGGACTGCGCTTGAAGGACGACTATCTAGAGGTTTCCTTCACCGATATTCCAGGAGCATCGGAATGGGCCATGTACGATTTGAAGTACAGAGGGTTCACGTTCGACTTGCATCTGAATGAAAATTCGTTGTCCATAGAAGTTACGGACTCAGAGGACGAGGGGATGTCATTGGTCGTAAATTTTCGGGATGGATCCTATCCTCTACTTAGAGGGGAAGTAAAGGTTTTTGGAAACAGAGCCATAAAACTCAGAGTGGAGGACAAAAAGTCTCTCAATAACATTAGAGATGGGAATAGTGGTCAACGCCACATTTGTAATATTTTAGCGATAGAAATGTGTCTTCTAGTCATGATTTTATTGCATTGCATGCGTCTAGATTTGTTTTATCAATAAAAAGTATTAATAAACTGAACTTTTAAGGTAATACATGTATGTGTACTATTAGATACGCTTAATTTTGGCTAAAACCACTACTGAATCTGTAGCAATGACCATGATTAAAAATCAAGAATTATTCTTCTTTGTACAAGTCTTATTCTTCAAACATGACCTATACCGAACAATCTAATAATTCAGAGAGTCTGTGCACCTGCTTAAGGACGAAATAGGAGCATGTGCGGATTTAAAAGTTGTGGATGGGCGGGATGGGGCGCTTTAAGAAGTAACTTGATATGTAAAATTTCATTTCAAACACTGAGAGGCCTCTCGAGATATCTTGCGGAAACGAAAAGCGGTACAAACAGAAAGACAGATTCTCTGAATTAGATTATTTAAAAAAATCCTAACTTTTTTTCAGTACCAACTTCTTTCAGTACCAGTTTTTTGCTCAAAATACCCTTATTTCAGTATACACTATACGGTAGCAAAAAGGGGGGGGGCAGCCTTTTAATGAACATTTTAAATAGTAAAAGGTAAAAAAGCCCCCAGTTGCTACGTGCCTGGTATAATCATCGATATGCTATTTAGCATTTGAACCAGACAATCGGCTGTCTCCGTAACTCTCCGACGAGCAAAGATGCTGATCGAAGACTTGCGGAAACAGCCGAAGGTCTGATTGAATGTGGTGTTGCCATTGGTGATGACGTCACTCTTGGAAACTGCAAGGAGCCGTTGCGTTGTAGTTACTGTCGTTAGTTACGCATTTCGATCAGTTGAGAGTGGACGTGTTTTTCACAGAGCGACGAAAATCTTATATTATCATTATGAAAAGAGAAAGATCTTCCGAGAGAAGAAGCAAGAATGTATCTAAAAGGGTAATTCTTCAGAAAATAAATTTTTATTGGATTTCATTGTTTGTTTTTGTAAGATACAATGAATTTTACGACGTCGAAGGGTATAACGAGAGGCGTGGTAAAATAGCTCAAATAAAAATGCTAGAAAAGTATTTATTCTGGCCTAGAAATGCATATTACATGAAGATCTATATAATATGAAAAAGGAAGGGGTATCTAGTGTTTGGCAGGGCATACATATCGGTACAAAAATATAGGATCTAGGATATTGAATTATTGTGAGAGGAAAACATTTTTTACTCTCGTTTAATATCATTATGCTTATAAAAAAAACTTAATATTTAGACATCAGTGTAGAAAAGTTAACAAATTTATACAAGATTAAAATGTCTTAAATTTAAAGATTTTTCATATGACATGAAGAAAAAATTATGGACAACATATATGAAAGAGGAAATTCGGTTCAGATAAATAATCATTATGTTTGTAATGTTTTCAGTCCATTCTTTAAGATCAGCAAGTTTTTTTTCTTTACTCAATTTATCCTGCTTTAACAGTTTATTCGTTATCAAACTTACCTCTCAAAATTATCGTGGTAAATGCTAATAATAGGAACGTTTTATATCTCACGGTCATTCCAAATAGAAAAGGGGAGATTACTGGGAGCAATTTTTATAGGAGTTGTTTCCCTTTGATCATTCATTTTGCAAGGTCGGTGTTTTTTGTCTAATCAACACACAAAATAATATATATTTTTTTTACTAAAAAGTGTGACTTGCAACGATGCCCCACCCCGTACAATATAGGGCTTCAATAAATATTGATAATTCGATCGCAATTCTACATCAATAGAAAAATTCAGTGAAATTCAGCATTAAAAATCACACAAAAAACATTTCATGGAAAAGCATTTCACTTTGCTACATATTTCTAATAATCATGCAATCACACATCCCGCCCCCGGATTTTGCAGAGTTATTTTTAAAAATTCATATACATGTACACTGTACTTTTTTTGCTGGGTTGGATTTTTTTCCTGAGTTTGAACCCCCCCCTCCTTGGAAAAAAAATCCTGGATCCGCGCTAAAAAGTGAACAGCAAATATGGATAGAAGCCGGTTATTCTTACATATCAGGCCTGTAGAAAGGAATTTCGAGTGGGGAGGGGAACACTCATAATCTGCAGTTTAAGGGCTATCAATCCCCCGTGCCCCTGCCCCCCTGTACCGACGGCCTTGTATATACATGTATTTAATTCTATTTTTTTTATCTGGGTTAGCAGGAACACGTAGATTAAAATATTGGAGTTTTTTTTATTAATGTGTCTAGATCAATCTGGAGTATAAATCAGAATTATGATAATGTGACACCATTGAATTCATGATCAAAAATATTTTTGTTGTAATTCTAGCGCCGTGTAGAGACCTCTTCAGATGACAGTCGTCCGTGGTACGAGGTGATGCTTGCCCTGGCGGCCAAATCAGCTGTTTGTCTCTCTCTCTCTCTCTCTCTCTCTCTCTCTCTCTCTCTCTCTCTCTCTCTCAACCCCTCTCTCTCACGCTCAAACCCCCCCCTCTCTCTGTCTCTCTCTCTCTCAACCCCTATCTCTCACGCTCGACTCTCTCTCTCTCTCTCTCTCTCTCTCTCTCGATCCATGTTTCTTTCTATACCTCTTAATCCATTTCTATAATATTCTCTCCAGTACAAGCAAGACTTTGCTTCTGCTGTTCATGAATGGAGAGATCACATTCGAGACTGGGTAAGAATCTGAATGAGGGCATTTTTTGCATTAATCCAATTCACTTTCTTGTGTGTCATGTTCATACCTACATTATTTTACTTTATTTTGGTTATCATGTTTAATAAGATTACTTCTTTCTGTTTTAGCGTGAGTTGACCAGCGCCATCAACAAGTCTGAGGAGCGTAGGGAGCTTCCTACCATACCACAACCTACGCACCAGGTAAGTGTCGGGCTCCCTTTCAATATAAGAATATTTTAATTAAGAGTCACAAAAAATTAATTCTGTTTACTTCCTTTTTCTAAAATATACCTGTACAAATGTGAAAATAAAAAAACTAAACCTTTTTTTAATATCTCCCTGGTAGGTGTATGTTATTTGAACTGAAAAATAACAATTACTAGTTTATGATACCCTGTATTTTTTCCCTACAACAGATTGAATGGTTGGCCAGAGTCAATTTTAAGCACAGACCAGTGCGCCGTGACGTACCAGAACAGAGACGTCATCACAAAGTCTCTAGGAAACACGACATGAACTCCTCCTTCTATGTCTACTGAGGGGAGGACTGATATTGGTGAGCCACCCCCCCCCCTCCTGAGTACAATAGTTCATAGATCCATGTACATGTATATTATATCTAATTTTACAACAGTTTTAATTGATAATTTTTAGCTCTACTGGTTATGGAGCATGAAAGCTTGTACGATAGTAAGGAGTCCATCGTTTGTCTCTCTGTAAACAAATTTTCAAAATGCTACTCCTTCTACGGCTGTAGTCTGATTTCATTTTATTAAATAATTTTGCCCCTAAACAGACTACTCAAAGATACATAATTAAGTATCTCGGTTTCAACTGCAAGTGACTATTTTCTTCTCTCTTTGGTATACCAGTAGTCAGTAGAGCTACAGTTTCACCAGAGTCTTGTTTTTTGTTTTGTGTTTTTTTTAAATAGTATTCTGTTGCGCATAAATGTTTTCCCCTTTTCTTGTAGATTATGCATGGTCGCAAATAGTGTGTGTGCAAATATCAGGAGCCGCATGGCCGCCTCCACCATCTCGGTACCACTGTACTCATTTTTGATGATTCACACTTAGGAAGTGCTAATACAAGTAGCTACATTCTGGGACCATAGAATGGTGTATTACATTCTGGGACCGTAATATGCTGTATTACATTCTGGGACTATTACAGCATGTATTACATTCTGCATGGGACTGTTACGTTGTGTATTACATTCTGGGACTGTTACATGGTGTATTACATTCTTACATGTAGGTCGCTGCATGCATTACTGAACACGAGTGTTGCTGGACAAGAAATTTTCTGCATATCTTGCAGACCTACTTGTGCGTCAAATACTGTTTTTCAAAAGCTTAATTAAACCCATTTGCCTACAAAAGGCACTGACAGAGACCTATACTATTGATTTAATGCTGCAGAGTTCACGGAATGCTATCCTCAGACTGGGTGACAACCCCCACACCCCGCCCCCCCCCCCTCCCCCGATTTATGGACTCGCCTGTGATCAGACAATAACATTGCAATAGTTTTTGACCGTCTTGGTACCTTGTGCTCTGACTTGGTGACCATGCCTCTTTATGACATTGCATTTTTATGTGGTCATGTGGACATGTGTGATGACGTATGCAAAGACAATGCTTGTGTCATTATAGATTTTCTTTTTATTATTTTGCAATTTTTATTTGCTTTTATTAATCTGAACAAAGCTGACTTAACATAATTATGCACTATGTGCACATTTGTATAAGAATAGTTCGTGCATGATTTGTTTTCATTGTTGAAATAAAAGATGCTTTGATTTTCTTTTGCATATTAATTAATACATTTATTTTGTTTTATAATATATAATTCTTTGCAAGATCTTTATTTTACCGCTGCTTGAAAAGCGGGAGGGTATATAGAAATCGATATGTCCGTCCGTCTGTTTGTTACGCTTTGGGGTACCCATCTTTTATCCGCAACTCCTCCTATATACCAATGAATGAAATTTGATGAAGTTTCACAGAATCTTTATTACATATTGCCAATGTACACATCCTATTTTATTTTTCGATCCGACACATATTTTGGGTTTCCCACAACAAAACATGGACACTCCCATTATAGTCATATGGGAGGCGGGGGTATCATTCAGTGAGCTCATTGCTCACAGTACCTCTAGTTTTATTGCTGAAATAAAGTCTGTTTTAAATTTATTTTGTATTCAGTTCTTTCTTGATAATTGAAATCTTGAAATAAAATATGCTTTTAAAATTTTATTCGGCATTACCAAGACAGTAACTGTGGTTCCGATTAATTTTGATCAATGCACGAACATCTAAAAGAATTGGTTAAAATAGTCAGATTTGTCTATTTAATATTCAATCATTGTCATATTATGTTTTTTGGTAAGAGTTGTCGATCTTAGTCTTAAAATTTCTTAATTCAGCTTTGCTAAATCCCTGTGTCAAATATGAGACATATTCATGTTGTTTTATTTTCATGTTGTTTTATTTTAGCTACACATCTTTTAAACGATTGATTTAAAAACATAACCGAGCATAAAAGATAAACGACATCAAGATATAAAACATATTATCCGTGACAGGAAACTGCCTATAATGATTAAATTTTTTTTTTATAAATTGCATCCTATAATTGATTTTATTAACCCTACCATTGAATATGCTTATGTTAAAAAATCCATCAAATTATTCACTCTGCTGTTCCCTGGGAAGGAAAATAGTTACTTTTTTTTTTTTTTGAGGGGAGGGGGGTTAGTCCTCATGTATAGCCAGTTAATTGGTAAATTTTATTTCAGGTTGCAGGAGCATACTAAATTGAATCGAATATGCATGAACTTGTGTTATTTGTTTATTCAATTTTTTGACATTGAGAATAGGGTGGGGCTAAAAATGGAGATTGAAATTCATATTCTGCATTTTAATGAAAAGGAGGGGGGGGGGGGGGGTACCGTGAGCACTGAGCTCAAAAGATTGCGATTATAAAGACAAAGTCCATGGTTTGGTATTGGAGACCAAAAATAAGAGTCAGATTAAATTTATTTTGTATTCAGTTCTTTCTTGAATTTTTTTTTGGAAATAAAATATGCTTTTAAAATTTTATTCGACATTACCAAGGCAGTAACTGTGATTCCGATTAATTTTGATCAATGCACGAACATCTAAAATAATTGGTTAAATAGTCAGACTTTGTCTATTTAATATTTAATTATGATACTTTTATATTATGGTTTTTTTTTTTTGGGGGGGGGGGGGGGGGAGGTAAGAGTTGTCGATCTTAGTATTAAAATTTCTTAATTCAGCTTTGCTAAATCCCTGTGTCAAATATGAAACATATTCGTGTTGTTTTATTTTAGCTATACATCTTTCAAAACGATTTATTTAAAAACAATCGAGATTAAAAGATAAACATCAAAATATAAAATAATTTTTTTTTTTGAGGGCTTGGTCCTCATGTATAGCCAGTATATTGGTGAATTTTATTTCAGGTTGCATGAGCATACTAAATTGAATCGATATTCTGAACTTGTGTAATTTTTTTATTATATTTTTGACATTGAGAATAGGGTGGAGCTAAAAATGGAGATTAAAATTCATATTCTGCATGAATAAAAGGGGGTGGGGTTTACCGTGAGCCCTGAGCTGACAAAGTCCATGTTTTGCTATGGGTGACCAGAAATAAGTCAGATCAAAAAGTAAAGTAGGAACTAGAGCAAAGCTCGTTGCAAAGCAACGAGTAGGTCTTCCGTCATGTTTGACCGGAAGTGGCTTTCATTTTTAACAGAAATGAGAAATAACGTCCAAAAAAGGTTTGATTCCTCTAATTCCATGTTAATTATTGCAAAAATTAGCCATTTTCTGTTACTTCCGGTTTGACCGGAAGTGACGACGACGGACGTAAAATCAATTATAATGCTCCCAGAGACATATGTTACCAGAAAACTTGTGAAGAACGGCAAAAATACGCGATTTCCGACTACTTCCGGTTTGACCGGAAGTGACGACGCCGGACGTATTTTGACGACTTCAATAGATTAAGCTTGACATTTTGAACAATTTTGCTTCTTTGACGTATCACAAATTCTCAATAATTTTTGAGATATAAAGGAAAAACTTTCGGCCCCTCCAGGCCCCTGATTTAAGGGGCCAGCCCTTTTTTCGAGATGTCATTTGAAAGATCTTGAAATTCTACACCTTTTTTGCTCTACATGCTTTAACAAAATATTTCTAGGTAAAAAGTTATCGTTGAAAAAGTGCTTAAAATTTTGAAATTCTTGATAGGACTATTTTCGGGCAATAGCGAGCGTCGGCGCTTCGTACTTCCGGTAGTTGTGATATACTTAGTGCACTTCTCCAAAAGTTGCTCTAGCATCACTGAAAATTTCAAGCTTCTGTGTAAAGTGCTTTTTGAGAAAACTGCCGGACAAAATGACCCTCTAAAAATCACTAAATCGCAGAAAACTCCGAACCGGAAGTGACGTCATCAAAAAAAAAATATATATCTAGATTTTTTGAAGTTCTATCAGACCTGAAAGTTTCATGAAAATCGATCGAGCCGTTCTCGAGAAATCGCGCGTACAAAATCGGTAAGAAAAAAAAACAATAACTAGAAAGTCTGCTATTGCAAGCAATAGCATATGTCGCCCCGTACTGGACAAGATTTTCATTTTTATCATCACTAAAACAATGGTCCATTAGCTAAGCTTGGACAACCACCGAGTCGTATCAGTCCTTTCCGTTGGAAACGGAAGACCTTAATAGGGTACATTCCACTAATAATTTTTAGAATCGGTAGGAGAAGAAAGTAGTGCAGGAAAAAATTACAAGTTCCTAAATTTGCAGACTTGCATAAAAGAAATTGGGCAGATGTACTGAACTGAGCCTCATACTTGTTAATTGGCAGTATCTTTCCTACCAAAAAAGCTTGGCAAGTATAATTTATTAAGAAGATCAGCCGAATTATTTTGTGTATTATAACGCCAGTGAGAACTCTGAAATTTCCCTACTTTCACTTTGATTTTTAGAGGTTCTGCCGGAAAACGTATCTGACATGCCACCTTCAATTCTAGCATTTCTGCATTGCAATTAGCTGATGTTTGTTATGAGATGATAAATCATGTGTAAACTTTCTCAGTTTAGCGGAATCATGAACATTTTCGGCGAGATGAATGTTTTGTATACAGTGGTGATCAAGGCTTTGCGTACTTGCAGGAGCGGATCCAAGGATTTATGAATGAATAAAAACTATGGAAATGACCTACCAATTTTCTAATTTATACTTGCACTATCTAATGAAATGAATAATGTACAAGTAATAGATATACAAGAAAACGCGAAATGATAATAAATGCAGCTGACAATCGTTATTTTTTTTTATATAGATAAAATAAAATAATTATAAATTCAAGAGACAAAACAGAAGGAGATTGAATGATGGCAAAATATCACATTACGGGAACTGAATTTTATGAATGAAACTTTTAAAACGTTACTTGTAAGTTGTATATGTTATATTTATGTATTCTACCAGGCTGTGCGCTTCAAAAGGGGGGGGGGGGTCGTCTTGAACATAGTACCTTAGCCATAACGTTTGAACGGTAAGGGCTAGGGCTTTCGTATTTCAAATATGTAATCCTTGTGAAAAGAACTTTTATTGGATACGAAGAACTTTGACCCTTTGACCTAGACCTTGGAGAACACATGTGTACATCTTAACCTTTTTTCTGTTTCGTTTCTATGGCAACTGTGAGCGACTCATTACAATCATTTTAAAAGTAGAAATCACTTTGACACATTGCAAGGAATAAACATTGAACGTTTCAAAACGATTGCTTGCGTAGTTATTGAGAAAATGGAAATTAAAGAATTTTAACTTTCCCCTGGTTTCCATGGCAATAATCGATTATTTGAAAATTTTAAGTGCGAGTCGCACAACTACAGATACTAATCATTGAAATAAGAAAAGTTTCATGACGAACGTTTAAGGGACCAGAGAGAACACTCGCGGACAAAATTCGTCGCTTTTTACAGGTTTTTCGTCGCTTTTTACAGGTTTCCATGGCAACGGTAGACATATTGGAACTGAACGACCTCACTGCACAACTACAACCAGTGATCGTCCTTTGAGGAAAGTTTCAGGAAGATTGTCCCAGCCATCTCCGAGAAACAGCCTGGATAAAAAAAACATGCGTACAATATCAATATGTCGTCCCCGACTTCGTTCGGGGCGACATAATAACTCCTGAATTTTTCCCATCAATAACTCCTGAATTTTCCCCTTCAATTCCAGCATTTCTGCATTGCAATTAGCTGATGTTTGTTATGAGATGATAAATCATGTGTAAACTTTCTCAGTTTAGCGGAATCATGAACATTTTCGGCGAGATGAATGTTTTGTATACAGTGGTGATCAAGGCTTTGCGTACTTGCAGGAGCGGATCCAAGGATTTATGAATGAATAAAAACTATGGAAATGACCTACCAATTTTCTAATTTATACTTGCACTATCTAATGAAATGAATAATATACAAGTAATAGATATACAAGAAAACGCGAAATGATAATAAATGCAGCTGACAATCGTTATTTTTTTTTATATAGATAAAATAAAATAATTATAAATTCAAGAGACAAAACAGAAGGAGATTGAATGATGGCAAAATATCACATTACGGGAACTGAATTTTATGAATGAAACTTTTAAAACGTTACTTGTAAGTTGTATATGTTATATTTGTGTATTCTACCAGGCTGTGTGCTTCAAAAGGGGGGGGGGGGGTCGTCTTGAACATAGTACCTTAGCCATAACGTTTGAACGGTAAGGGCTAGGGCTTCCGTATTTCAAATATGTAATCCTTGTGAAAAGAACTTTTATTGGATACGAAGAACTTTGACCCTTTGACCTAGACCTTGGAGAACACATGTGTACATCTTAACCTTTTTTCTGTTTCGTTTCTATGGCAACTGTGAGCGACTCATTACAATTATTTTAAAAGTAGAAATCACTTTGACACATTGCAAGGAATAAACATTGAACGTTTCAAAACGATTGCTTGCGTAGTTATTGAGAAAATGGAAATTAAAGAATTTTAACTTTCCCCTGGTTTCCATGGCAATAATCGATTATTTGAAAATTTTAAGTGCGAGTCGCACAACTACAGATACTAATCATTAAAATAAGAAAAGTTTCATGACGAACGTTTAAGGGACCAGAGAGAACACTCGCGGACAAAATTCGTCGCTTTTTACAGGTTTTTCGTCGCTTTTTACAGGTTTCCATGGCAACGGTAGACATATTGGAACTGAACGACCTCACTGCACAACTACAACCAGTGATCGTCCTTTGAGGAAAGTTTCAGGAAGATTGTCCCAGCCATCTCCGAGAAACAGCCTGGATAAAAAAAACATGCGTACAATATCAATATGTCGTCCCCGACTTCGTTCGGGGCGACATAATAACTCCTGAATTTTTCCCATCAATAACTCCTGAATTTTCCCCTTCAATTCCAGCATTTCTGCATTGCAATTAGCTGATGTTTGTTATGAGATGATAAATCATGTGTAAACTTTCTCAGTTTAGCGGAATCATGAACATTTTCGGCGAGATGAATGTTTTGTATACAGTGGTGATCAAGGCTTTGCGTACTTGCAGGAGCGGATCCAAGGATTTATGAATGAATAAAAACTATGGAAATGACCTACCAATTTTCTAATTTATACTTGCACTATCTAATGAAATGAATAATATACAAGTCATAGATATACAAGAAAACGCGAAATGATAATAAATGCAGCTGACAATCGTTATTTTTTTTTATATAGATAAAATAAAATAATTATAAATTCAAGAGACAAAACAGAAGGAGATTGAATGATGGCAAAATATCACATTACGGGAACTGAATTTTATGAATGAAACTTTTAAAACGTTACTTGTAAGTTGTATATGTTATATTTGTGTATTCTACCAGGCTGTGCGCTTCAAAAGGGGGGGGGGTCGTCTTGAACATAGTACCTTAGCCATAACGTTTGAACGGTAAGGGCTAGGGCTTTCGTATTTCAAATATGTAATCCTTGTGAAAAGAACTTTTATTGGATACGAAGAACTTTGACCCTTTGACCTAGACCTTGGAGAACACATGTGTACATCTTAACCTTTTTTCTGTTTCGTTTCTATGGCAACTGTGAGCGACTCATTACAATTATTTTAAAAGTAGAAATCACTTTGACACATTGCAAGGAATAAACATTGAACGTTTCAAAACGATTGCTTGCGTAGTTATTGAGAAAATGGAAATTAAAGAATTTTAACTTTCCCCTGGTTTCCATAGCAATAATCGATTATTTGAAAATTTTAAGTGCGAGTCGCACAACTACAGATACTGATCATTAAAATAAGAAAAGTTTCATGACGAACGTTTAAGGGACCAGAGAGAACACTCGCGGACAAAATTCGTCGCTTTTTACAGGTTTTTCGTCGCTTTTTACAGGTTTCCATGGCAACGGTAGACATATTGGAACTGAACGACCTCACTGCACAACTACAACCAGTGATCGTCCTTTGAGGAAAGTTTCAGGAAGATTGTCCCAGCCATCTCCGAGAAACAGCCTGGATAAAAAAAACATGCGTACAATATCAATATGTCGTCCCCGACTTCGTTCGGGGCGACATAATAACTCCTGAATTTTTCCCATCAATAACTCCTGAATTTTCCCCTTCAATTCCAGCATTTCTGCATTGCAATTAGCTGATGTTTGTTATGAGATGATAAATCATGTGTAAACTTTCTCAGTTTAGCGGAATCATGAACATTTTCGGCGAGATGAATGTTTTGTATACAGTGGTGATCAAGGCTTTGCGTACTTGCAGGAGCGGATCCAAGGATTTATGAATGAATAAAAACTATGGAAATGACCTACCAATTTTCTAATTTATACTTGCACTATCTAATGAAATGAATAATATACAAGTAATAGATATACAAGAAAACGCGAAATGATAATAAATGCAGCTGACAATCGTTATTTTTTTTTATATAGATAAAATAAAATAATTATAAATTCAAGAGACAAAACAGAAGGAGATTGAATGATGGCAAAATATCACATTACGGGAACTGAATTTTATGAATGAAACTTTTAAAACGTTACTTGTAAGTTGTATATGTTATATTTGTGTATTCTACCAGGCTGTGCGCTTCAAAAGGGGGGGGGGGGGTAGTCTTGAACATAGTACCTTAGCCATAACGTTTGAACGGTAAGGGCTAGGGCTTTCGTATTTCAAATATGTAATCCTTGTGAAAAGAACTTTTATTGGATACGAAGAACTTTGACCCTTTGACCTAGACCTTGGAGAACACATGTGTACATCTTAACCTTTTTTCTGTTTCGTTTCTATGGCAACTGTGAGCGACTCATTACAATTATTTTAAAAGTAGAAATCACTTTGACACATTGCAAGGAATAAACATTGAACGTTTCAAAACGATTGCTTGCGTAGTTATTGAGAAAATGGAAATTAAAGAATTTTAACTTTCCCCTGGTTTCCATAGCAATAATCGATTATTTGAAAATTTTAAGTGCGAGTCGCACAACTACAGATACTGATCATTAAAATAAGAAAAGTTTCATGACGAACGTTTAAGGGACCAGAGAGAACACTCGCGGACAAAATTCGTCGCTTTTTACAGGTTTTTCGTCGCTTTTTACAGGTTTCCATGGCAACGGTAGACATATTGGAACTGAACGACCTCACTGCACAACTACAACCAGTGATCGTCCTTTGAGGAAAGTTTCAGGAAGATTGTCCCAGCCATCTCCGAGAAACAGCCTGGATAAAAAAAACATGCGTACAATATCAATATGTCGTCCCCGACTTCGTTCGGGGCGACATAATAATAAAAATAGTGGAAAAGAAACCTAAGAAAAACAATAAGGTCTTCCGCTGAAGACGGAAGACCTTAAATAATCTTAATCTTCACAATCAGTAGAAGGTCTTCCGTTGGAAACGGAAGACCTTAATGAAAAAATACCGTTTTCTGAGTTATAATCGTAAAAAAAAACCTTTTTGTCACAAGCAATCTCTGTATCAAGTATGAGCTTATAAATATTCTCGTTTACATATAAATGATGCAACAAAACGTGAATTCTTTCTCTAGTGACCTTGAATTTGCCATAATATTGCCTTGAATATATAAATACAATGACACAATCTAGGATCACCTGAAATCTTTGTATCAAGTACAAGCCTCTGGTTTCTTTGTGTTATAGCCTGACCTTCTGGGAAAAACTTTAAGGGACAGACAGACATATGGACAGTTAAACAGACCGTTTAATTCCCATTCCATCCACACTACCCCCCAAAATACACAATTACTTTGCAAGGGAAAACTCTAGTCATGATTTGAAAAAAGTAATCTTTTTTATATCAGGATTCAGGAAGCTTTCGTAAATATGATTTCTCATTCTCGTCCTGAAGTTCGTAAGAATAATGCTTTAAAACGACCCCTTCTTACTTTTTACTAACCATTTTCTTCATTGTTTTCATTTTATATCCCCAAGGTCGCCCGCATAGCGCAATGATTAGAGCGTCTGTTCTATAGTAGCGAAGAAAGGAGTTGATCCTTACGTCGTGGTTCAAATCCCACTGTTGGACGTGGGGACCTGTCCTTCCGATGAGCTGTATAAAACAAGGTCCTGTGTCGCTTTAGGTGCTGGCACAAAAAAGATCCCTTCGTGCTCAAAGGCACTAAGTGCCGATTATAAGACATGTAATGTTTAACTATGGTGCCGGTTATGATTTTAATAGTTTAAATTAGGTCATAAAAGTGTGTAATTACATGATAAGTTTGTGATATTCAGTAGCTGTAGATTGTTATATATAAGTTCTTAAATTTTCGATTCTGTACATACGATGCGGGTTTATTTCATGTGCTACTTACATGTACCTTGTATAATCTGCTACTGATATTTTTAAAATCACGGAACAAAATTAAAAGGTTAGCGCACTATACTAATCATTTACATGTTTTGAATAAATTATAAAACAAATAAAATTCATTACTTTAAAATCTTGAATTATTTTTTTCAATTTGACTATTCAACGTGTAATATAAATAGGCATTGTGCAAGCACAGAAGTCACTTATGAAGTTTAAACGTGCCGGAGATACTTATCGATGTTTATTTATGAGTAAAATTATGAATAGATCCTTATGATTCGGAAGATTTTTTTTAAAATATAAAACTGAAATAGTGATGGTAAAAATCTGTGATGAACAAAAAAAAATGTGTTTGTGAAAATTTGTGTTGAAAACGGATTTATTTGTGAGTTAAAAGCGCTAGCCTAATTAAGCTTGTGCATTTAAATCAATATTGATTGAAGTAAAGTAACCGCAGATCGCCAGTCCTTACGCTATGAATCCTCAAAACGAAAAGTTAAAGTACACATGGAGCTAACGAACTATAAAAATTGAAGACTGATTAGTGTATATGTTAAATAAATACCCCAACGTTTTGTTCTAAAGTCAAACTTAAGATATTTTGAAATATTTTTGAAAGATTTGATTTACTTACAGAAAATAATGTTTTCTGTAACTTTGTAAAATAAGATTTAACATTCTACCACGCTGTGTAAATTAATGTCATCAAGCAACGGAAGGATTGGTTTGTCGCGTAATTGTAAAGAAACACAAAACCAAGATAGCTGTTTTAGATAAACATGTATCACGATCAAATTTAAAACAAAGATAAGCCAACATTTTAATCTCAAATATCGGACAATAATAATTTTCCATTGATTGTAAAATGGTTTTAATAGAGTTGTTTAGCCTTTGACCTCAGGGTCAATGGTTAGCCGCGGCGTGGCGCTTAAGATTTTCTTGGATGTGTGTAATCGTAAGATTACGCAACAATGTTCAACACACTTAAAATCTGGGTTCCAGGTGAATGTGAGAATTGCGCGGTAAATAATTTCTGTACTATTTAACTCTTTAAAAGTTCTTTTTATGAGATCCGGGCGTGTATCGTTTTCGTTCATATTGTTTGTGTTCATATTTTAACCAAGAAAATCTTTTTTTAAAACTCTTTCTCTTGGAAACATTTTGATTAGTAAAAAGAAAATGATGCCATTGAATACTGTGAACGGAAAACCAAAGAACACGTTTAAAACCTAATTAAAAAAAGAGATGTGATACAACATTGTAAAATATTTATTATTTACGGCAAGTTTACTTCAACTCTGCGCATAAAGACTACAGAGTTTTCTTTCAATAGCAAGATGAGAACTGCCTAGCTTTCTTTCCTATAATACGTAAGACTCGAACAAAATAATATTTTTATAGGACAGAGATAGTGTACAATTTTATATATGAAAAGAATGAATTTAACCATTCTGTGTTTTTATTTGTGTATAACTGTGGGTCACTGGATTACCCGCCGATTGATTCCCAGTGACCGACTTTGCCCCGCGCTATCGAGGGAGGCGTGTTACATAATTGTAAGCAAACAGGGTGAATGTAATCCGAAAAACGCTACCTGTTTACCTTGCCTGCTTTTACCGCGTTATTACCAATATTCCCGGCATAATCGAACAAATCAGCATTTTCATCAGATCAAAAAGGTGTAAAAGAGCAATTTTGTCCGTTAGATCTAGATCGAAATATTTACCGTTTTTGAGTTATAAAGTAAAAACTTTCAAGTTCCATAGAACCCTTATTATAGGGGCCAGCCCCTTTTGAATAGTATTACATGAAAGCCCTTGCAATTATGCACAACTTTTGTTCATTATGTCTTAACAAAATATTTTTAGTTTTCAAGATAAAGGAAAATATGAGTAAATTTTCGCTCTTTTAGGCGTTCTAATTTTTTACCCCTATATAGCACCATTTTGAATAAAGAAATCGAAAAACAAAAACTGCCATGCACAACTTCAATCCTTGTATTATCTAAAATCAGTAAAATTTCTGCTCCAGCTTTAGCCGTCTCTGAGCCTTTGTCTGGAAACGAAAGCCTATAAATTTTCGTTTAAAGGGAAATAACTCAAAACCGGAAGTGACTTTTTGAAATTTTAGATAGCATTCTGTTAGAGTTTAGTAACGTCTATAAACTCTGAAAATTTGAGCAAAATCCATTGAGAAATGAGTGAAATATGAGGCCTCAAAGTTGGCGTCTAGGAAAAGGAAAAAAAAAAATAATAAGAACTAGAGCCGAGCTCGTTGCAAAGCAACGAGTAGGTCTTCCGTCCTGTTTGACAGGAAGTAACTTTCTTGTAAGAAAAAAAGACAAATGAAGTCCAAAAATGGTTTAATCCTCCAAATTTATGTTAATTATTGCAAAATTAAGCAATTTTTGGCAACTTCCGGTTGGACCGGAAGTACCGTCGACGGACGGAAAATTAAGATTTGAGCTTCCAGTGACATATGATATCCAAAAACCTGTCAAGAACAGCAAAAATATGCAATTTTTGACTACTTCCGGTTTAACCGGAAGTGACGTCACCGGACGTATTTCGACAACACCGTTAGATAAAGCTTGACATTTTGTACAACTTTGCTTCTTTGACGTATTACAAACTCTTAATACTTTTTGGGATATAAAGGAAATATTTTTGGCCCCTCTAGGCCCTTTATTTTAGGGGCCAGCCCTTTTTTCGAGGTATCATTTGAAAGATCGTGTAATACTACACTTCTTTTGTTCTACATGTCTTAATAAAATATTTCTAGGTAAAAAGTTATCTTTGAAAAGGTGTCAAAAATTTTGAAATTCTTGATAGGACTATTTTCGCGCCATATCGAGCGTCGGCGCTTCGTACTTCCGGTAAAAATGATATACTTAATTCACTTCTCCAAAGGTTGCTCTATCATCACTGAAAATTTCATACTTCTATCTTCAACGGTTTTTTAGAACATTGCCGGACAAAGTGACCCTCTAAAAATGACAAAATCGCGAAAATCTCCGAACCGGAAGTGACGTCATCAAAATAAAAAATTTTATTTCTAGATTTTTTGATGTTCTATCAGACCTGAAAGTTTCATGAAAATCCATTGAGCCGTTTCCGAGAACTCGCGTGCACAAAATCGGTAAGAAAAAAAATAATAAGAAGAAAAATAGTGGAAAAGAAACCTAAGAAAAACAATAAGGTCTTCCGCTGAAGACGGAAGACCTTAATAATCTTAATCATCAGAATCAGTAGAAGGTCTTCCGTTGGAAACGGAAGACCTTAATTAAAGTGCGGTTTGGCATCAAGTAAAGAAAATCTGTGAAAGTATCGTATTTTTATTTCAGTGGTATAGAAGGAGTTGTGAATAAGAGAAGGCCTAAGGTACCCTCAACGTTATAGAAAGAATGTAAGTGCCCATGTTTTGCCATGGGAAACCCGAAATATTTGTCCGATCAAAAAGTAAAATAGGAGGTGCACAATGGCACTATGTACGTGAAACAAAGATTCTGTGAAAGTCTCATTAAATTTCAATCAGCGGTATACATAAGAGGTGTAAGAGGGGTTGCAGATTAATTTGCGGATGGACACCCCTATGTACCCCCTTCTTTTCAAGCGGCGGATATAACAGGTTTCGTCTTCGGAACAGAAAGACAATAGTAGTAAAATTAAAACTGAAGCATTTCCATGTTTGATTGTACTTTTTATCCTTAGTGCTAGAGCCCTCATAATATTATATTATATATGGGGTCATTTTTTTTCTTGTTTACAAAGAGGGAC